>NC_085841.1:226343608-226643608 GCF_035594765.1 Anolis carolinensis
TATTGAAGCTTTTTACCAAAATTCAGAAATCTTACCAAATATTGCAATGAAATGAAACTGAATGGGTTGAGTTTCTTAAAGAGGTGAAACATAAAGAGGTAAATACAAGCAATCCGCAAGTTACGGACAAGAGAGGTTTTGAAAGTTTGTTCTTAAGTTGTTTGTAAGTTGGAACAGGTACGTTTTAAAGTCTCTCTCTCTCTCTCTCTCTCTCTCTCTCTCTCTATATATATATATATATATATATAAAGCTCCCAGGTGGCATAGTGGGGTAAATCTTTGAGCTACTGAATTTGCTGTCTGAAAGGTCAGCAGTTTGAATCCAGGGAGTGGGGTGAGCTCCAGCTGTTAGTCCCTTCTTCTGCCAACCTAGCAGTTCGAAAACATGCAAATGTGAGTAGATCATTAGGTACCACTCCGGCAAGAAGGTAATAGCGTTCCATACTAGAGCCCCTGGTGGTTAAACCACTGAGCTGCTGAACTTGCTGACCAAAAAGTCAGTAGTTCAAATCCAGCGGGAAATAACGGTGCTCCATAATAATAATAATAATAATAATAATAATAATAATAATAATAATAATAATAAAACTTTATTTATATACCGCCCTATCTCCCAGATGGGACTCAGGGCGGTTTACAGTCATAAAAGCAACACAACATTACATAACGACATAACACACATTATTAAACAAGGCAAAATAGTACAATTATAACGATAAATCACACTTACATGACCAGATCAAGGGGACGGGAACCATAAACCCAATATATTAAAATGTATCATTTTGGATAGGGAAATCTTGTACAATTTATTCAGGCTCAGAAATCGGCGGTAGTCCAATATAATTACTCAAAAACCTGCCGACACCACCAGGTCTTCAGTTCCTTACGGAAATTGGATAATGTAGGGGTTTGCCTGATCTCTTTTGGCAGTGCATTCCAGAGCCGGGGGGCCACTGCCGAGAAGGCTCGTTCCCTCGTCCCCACCAGCCGCACTTGAGACGGTGGTGGGAGCGCGAGAAGAGCCTCCCCGGAAGATCTCAAGGTCCGCACTGGCTCATAGGAGGAGATGCGATCAAGGAGATAGGTAGGGCCCGAGCTGTGTAGGGCTTTATAGGTCAAGACCTGCACCTTGAATTGGGCCCGGCAGTTTATCGGCAGCCAGTGGAGCTGCTTTAATAGGGGCATTGTGTGCTCCCTATAGCCAGCTCCCATTAGAAATCTGGCTGCCGATCTTTGAACCAGTTGGAGTTTCCGGGCCGTCTTCAGGGGCAGCCCCACATAGAGAGCATTGCAGTAATCCAGTCTGGATGTAACTAAGGCATGGACCACCGTGGCCAAGTCAGACTTCTCGAGGTATGGTCGCAGCTGGCGCACAAGTTTTAAATGTGCAAAGGCTCTCCCGGCCACCGCCGACACCTGGGCATCAAGCGTCAGAGATGAATCCAGGAGGACCCCCAGACTGCGGACCTGCGCCTTCAGGGGGAGTGCAACCCCGTCGAGCACAGGTTGCCACCCAATACCCCGATTGATCCCACGACTGACCAGGAGGGCCTCTGTCTTGTCTGGATTAAGCTTCAACTTGTTAGCCCTCATCCAGTTCGACACAGCTGCCAGGCACCAGTTTAGGGTCTGAGCGGCTCCCTTGGAGTTTGGTGGAAAAGAGTAGTAGAGTTGGGTGTCATCTGCATAGAGATGGCACCGAACTCCAAAACCCCGGATAACCTCACCCAGCGGTTTCATGTAGATGTTGAAAAGCATGGGGGAAAGAATGGAACCTTGCGGGATCCCACAGGTCAAAGGCCAGGGGTCCGAGCAGGTGTCCCCCAGCTTCACCATCTGGGAACGATCCCCCAGGAAGGAGCGGAGCCACTGCAAAGCAATGCCCCCAAGACCCATTCCCGAGAGCCGTCCCAGAAGGATACCATGGTCGATGGTATCGAAAGCCGCTGAGATGTCCAGGAGAACCAGAAGGGATGCACTCCCCCTATCTAGTTCTCTGCGGAGGTCATCCACCAAGGTGACCAAAGCCGTTTCAGTCCCATGACCAGGCCTGAAGCCAGACTGTGGCGAATCCAGATAATCGGTCTCAACCAAGAATTCCTGGAGCTGAGAAGCAACCACTCTCTCCAGTACCTTGCCCAAAAATGGGAGGTTGGAGATTGGTCGGTAGTTGTTCAATAGTGATGAATCTAAAGTCGCCTTCTTTAAAATGGGTCTCACAATTGCCTTTTTAAGGCAAGATGGAACATGCCCTTGCTGCAAAGAGGCATTGATGATACCCGCAAACCAATCAGCCAGCCCCCCCACCGGCAAGTTTGATAAGCCAAGATGGGCAAGGATCTAGGCTGCAAGTGGTCGCCCTCACTGCTCCAAGAACCTTGTCAACGTCATCAGGCTGAACAAGTTGAAACGAATCCAATAAAATCTGACAGACAGGTGCCTCGGTTACATCCCCTGGTTCTGCACTAATGTCAGCATCCAAGTCGGAGCGAATTCGAGCGACTTTGTCTGCAAAATGATGTGCGAACTCGCCACATCGGGTTGTCAGGTGATCAGAAGGCCCCTCCCCCTCAGGGGGATGGAGGAGCTCCCTGACCACCTGAAACAACTCTCTTGGTCTATTAGTTGCAGCCGCAATGCGAGCAGTCGAGAAAGTCTTTCTGGCTGCGCGCATTGCCACGGATTATGCCCTAAGAGAGGCTTTAGCCCGTGTTCGGTCGGATACACTTCGAGTCCTCCGCCAACGGCTCTCTAGCCCCCGCCTCGTACGCTTCATCACTGCCAGCTCCCCAGTGAACCAAGGGGCTGGTTTGGACCGATGCGACAAGAGGGGATGCTCAGGGGCGATCGTGTCTATTGCCCTAGAGACCTCCGTGTTATAGAGATCTACCAGGACATCGACAGGATCGTCAGCCAGCATGGCAGGAAAATCCCCAAGAGACATCAGGAATCCATCCGGGTCCATAAGTCTCCTGGGGCGAACCAACTTAATGGGTCCACCACCCCTGCGGAGGTTAGAGGTTACAGTAAGTCTAAAGCTGATCAGGTGATGATCGGTCCATGACAATGGAAGAATTTTTTGCTCTTCCACACCGACATTTCCCCCGTCCGCAACAAAGACTAGGTCCAAAGTGTGGCCAGCTACATGGGTGGGCCCTGATATCACTTGGGACAATCCCATGGTCGTCATGGCGGCCATGAAGTCCAGAGGTGCGCCAGACAGGGCGGCCTCCGCGTGGACGTTGAAGTCTCCCAGCACAATAAGCTGCTGAGACTCCAACACCACGTCGGAGATCACCCTCGCAAGCTCTGGCAGGGAGACGACTGTGTCGCGGGGTGATCGGTACACAAGTAGAAGCCCCAGACTGTCCTAGTTACCCACTTTCAGATGGACACATTCGAATCCTGGAAATTGCGGAACAGGGCACCTGGTCAGGATGATGGAATCATGATAGACCACTGCAACCTCGCCTCCCCGCCCCCCAGGTCTGGCCTGCTGATGCACTCTGAAGCCTGGTGGACAGAGCTGGGTAAGGTTTACCCCCCCCCCCAGCTCATCCAACCAGGTCTCAGTAATGCATGCTAGGTCTGCTACTTCATCCAGGATTAGGTCCTGAATGGCAACTGTTTTATCATTCACCGACCTAGCATTTAACAGCAGGACCTTAAACCCAGGGGGGCTGTCATGCTGGCTCTCTAACCTATCTCGCTTCAGGGTCGCAAGAACTCTGTTGCGCTTCTCCCTGAGTTGGTGTGTTCAATCACATCTCCGCCTCCCCAGAACAGTCTCAATGGTGGATCCCCGGCTCTGGAAAACATTATGTCCCTGGATGGTCTCATCTAAACTTGGAGGAAAGGATAGTCAATGTATAGCTGGTGCTGGAGGAGGAGGGGAGAGTCCTCTTTGGGCGGAGCTTTGTGGGATAAATTCATCTCCAGAAGAGATGTAGGTTAAGAGAGGAGGGCAAACTGGAGTTGCCATGTGGGGCTCTTTCTGAATTTTTGGCAATGTGGGGAGTCTCCATTTACAAGTTAGCTCGCTTCCATGAGCCTGAGATACTGGGATTGAGGGCATCAATTGATTTTTTTGACAGCTATTTCTTTGGGCAGTTCCTCTCAGTCCAGGTAGTAGTGGGTGGATGACAATATCTTGAAAAACTCTTCTTACTGAAATACCCCATTTACATAACCTGGGCTTGAGTGCATATATGCTTTTAGATATAATAGCATCATCGAATGTAATCAGCAACCACCAAGCATTGTTGTTATTATTTTTAGATAGCCAGGTGATGGAATTGATTTTAATTTCAGAGGGATACAAGAAGAGAATCTGTGCAATGGACCGTTTGACCTGGTTAGGTGTTTTCCACCTATCTCTATTTAATTGTATGTCCAATACATCACAGGCTAATTTATTAGATTGGAAGACTCTGTAATGTGGCTTCCTTTCTTGGTGGTGCATCTGCCTTTGTTGGCTATTAAGATTCCGAATCTCCTCTTTGCAGGCCTTATCCTCGAAGTTCAGCCTGTTTAATGTATCCCTACAATCTTGGGCTATATTTCTACCATATGATTTCCCCTTTTCCCAGTCCCCAGTGTAGCTATCAGTTTCCACTCCTGCTCTCCTTCCAGGATCAATTAAAGTCCCATTTTCCCTCCCCCCATGCCAGGAGGGTATCTGGTCCAAAAATTCCTCAACCCTATCCTCCTGGTGGCAAAATTTATCAGATAAGGCAGTTGTGTTTCGGGCTATACCCTCAACTAAATAATCTAGTTTTTCATTCAACATTTTCAAATGATGGAAAAGAAGACTCATGGATTGACCTAATAGGTCACACATATTTGAGAGCATAGTGTTTGAATGAGGTGAATAGTAATCCATCAATCCAAGTATGAATCCACTCTGTAGGCCTCTTCGGTGGTGGAGTAGGCACAGAAAATCCCGCAATGGTCTAGATACGAGGGAAGGCCAGTGGAATATACACACGCAGCACTCTAACGTAAACAGAACCGTCACAGAGGGACTGTGCCAACCAAAAAACCAACCAAAGTAATATACTCGAAGCCTGGGTATTTAAATGACTATACTCTAATTCTCTGGGCCTGAACAGTCCCTAAGCTCTAACCACTAAATAAAATCCTATAACATCAGACCAAAATTAAAATAAGATATGAAAATAAATCTAAGAATTAATGATCCCCGAAGACAACTATAGCTCTTTTATCCCTGATCTTGGGCTAGGTCTATCCAAGGAGGCATAGCAACAGCAGATAGGAGAGCCTCCCAGGAACTAAAGCAGGAATAGTCACAACAGCAGTCTGGGCTCAACCGATGGAAATTTAGTTCCCTCCTTGTGTGGCAAGGAAGCAAAACCAGTACCCGAATGCTTCTCCCCGTTGCCTTTGAGACTAGCAAGATCTTCTCAGGTTCTCTGCTGTGCTAAACAAGATGGTGATGTCTGTCAAGGTGCCATCTTGCAAGAACTTTTGCCCACCCCTTCAGTGTGATGGTAAGAGCAGGCCTCCTGATCTGGCAAGACCTGTTGAAAGTTCTCCGACGCAGCAAGGGTAGCAGCGTGGGCCCTCCAACACGCACCCACGCCCGTGATGGCAACAAAAGAAATGTTCTTTTACACCGCTGTATGGCCTCAGGTGCAGTGTTGCCACTGCAAACGCGGTGTTGCCACTGCAGCAGTTGACACAGGCACCTTGTGGAATCTTAGTAGAAAAATCCAGTAGGTAGCCACGACTTCCTGAGACAAGCCAATCGCAGGGAGGACAGCAGCTCCAAGCCCCAAAGGTGCCAAGGTGCTAGGGCAAGCCAGCAGCTGGTAACAAAGCCCCCTAAGAACGGGGAGAAGAAGGGGCAGAGGTTCTAAGGCCCCACAACGCTGGGGCGAGCCAGTAGCCGGCAGTAAGGCTCTCCTAAAACGGTCAACAGCAGGAGCGATAACTCCAACCACACCAGGGTGAGCTGACAGACGGCAAGGCTTCTCAGAATAGCAGGCAACAAGGAGGAGCAGCAGCAGCTCCGAGCCCAGCAGTGTCAAGGCAAGCGGGCTGCTGGCGGTGAGGCTTCTGACCAAGCTCAGATAGAGGTCACGATTATAAGTCAATAAAACAGTAAGCCTAACCCCAGAGTGGTCTCCTAAGAGGTATGGTGGAATGGGGACAGGCTGTATAGTTTTTAGAGGCAGTCTGGAAGTCTGGCAATCAGATATAACAGCGGTTGTAAAACGCCAGTTTTTAATGGCAGATAATGACTTCTCTCCCATGCCAGGCTCCCGTTTGTTCCTGTTTGTATCTCACTCTTTGTTGTTCCTTTTCACTTTTACGACCCTCTATAGCTTTAGGACTCCCCTCTGGTGACCTCTGCCTCCCTGAGGTTTCAAGCCCAGTTTATAGTTCAGAGAGGGTAGCAAAAAAGCGGTGATTTAAGAGCTTTTTTAAAAACGAAGTCACAGAGCCCCGCGGAGACTCAACCTGCCTCGGCGCCATCTTCCTTCATATCACACCTTGGAGGCGTCTATGGACAATGCCGGCTCTTTGGCTTAGAAATGGAGATGAGCACCACACCCCAGAGTCGGACAAGACTGGACTTCATGTCAGGGGAAAACCTTTACATACACACACACGCATGAAAGCTCTCGATACCATAGGGAAATGTTAACTCCCCTGTAGTGTTTATTTTGTTGTCTGTGCCCTTGTTCAGAAGATCTCACCTCACTTTCTGTCCCCATGATAACTAGATTTTGAAAGAATTGGCTTTTTGTGGAAAACAAGGAGTGGGGATAAAGCTTTCCCCCATGATGACTCTTTCAGGAATGAATTTCCCTTCCTAGGGGTAGATTTCTTTCACTTCCTGATGGCTCACCCTTGTTTGTAACTATGAGTCATTTTAAGTCAGATGTTTGTAACTCAGTGACTGCATATTGCAACATATCATAGAATTTTAAAGTAAGAGCATGGGCACATGTAGCAAATTACATTTATTTTTTACCCCCTTCAAATATGGTTAATTTTGCTGTCATTAGGAGAAGTATAAACTAAAAAAAAAACTCATCAGTATGCAAGGTAAAGGTAATTTTTTTCCCCTGACATTAAGTCTATTTGTGTCTGACACTGGGGGTTGGTGCTCATCTCCATTTCTAAGCTGAAGAGCCGGCGTTGTCCGTAGACACCTCCAAGGACATGTGGCCGACATGACTGCATGGAGCACCGTTACTTTCCCGCCGGAGCGGTACCTGTTGATCTACTCACAGTAACATGTTTTTGAACTGCTAGGTTGGCAGAAGCTGAAGCTAACAGCAGAAGCTCACCTTACTTCCTGGATTTTAACCACTGACCTTTGTCAGCAAGTTCAGCAGCTCAGTGGTTTAACCACCAGGGGCTCTAGTATTCAAGTGCCCATGCAAATTTTACATAGAATAATCAAGCCTCATGGATCATTCAGTCCAACCTCCTGCTTGATGCATGAAATCCAGAGCTAGAACATCCCAAATATGGTTACCTACTCTTTGCATGAAGATCTCCACTGAGAGCGTTCTAGATAGTATCTTAATTTTTTGTACCCTTAAAATATTTTCTAATTTTAAATCAAAATATTCCTACTACTGCAGCTGGCAAAGCATTCCCCTCCACTCCATTAGGAAAAATTGGAAAGAAATACATGCTGTTGTTATATTGTTAATGTCTCATAAGGTTAATTTTCTATATCTTTGGCCATTTTTTGCTATTAGCAGTGCCCCAAAGTATGAGCAGTATTCTAGATACAGCTAGACTGGTACATAACAAAACTGAATTATTACTTAAGGTATTTTATAATTACATTAGCCTATTTTGCAGCTGCAAAACAGTGCTTAGTTATGTTCACTTCATTATTAACCACAGTTCTCAAACTTCTTTCATAAGTACTCTTATCATGCCGGTTAATTACTGTCCCATATTTCTGCATTTCATTTCTTTTCCAAATTATAGAATTTCCCATGTATCTCTGTTTATTAGTTTGAGTCTGTCTGTCAAGGCCAAAATTTTATTTCTGCCTCTTGATGTGTTACTTGATTGTGTCACCTGGAACACTGATAATGATGCTTCTTGTCTTTTTTCTATTTATATTATTGATTCACAGCTTTGAAAGTCTTAGGCCTGGGGAGAGCCTTTTGGCATCCCACTGAAACCATCTATACTCCAACCACATATGAGAATAGCCACATTTGTACCATTTACCTCTACCAGGTTCCATGTGCCTTTGCATTATCCTACTCTGGAATGTCAATCACTCACTACATGCAGTTTCCTTCTCATTGTAATTCCTACATCCTTCAAAAACAGTTGCTTCCTAGTGCAGCATCTCCATATGCTGTCTAAGAAATCCTTACTTTTTAAAAAAAGAAATGTCAAAACTTGTTCCTGCTATTCTTGGATAGCTCAATATTTTTCTGCTTGGGGCAAAGGACAAATGAGCAGGTCCCTGATGCCTTGTACAAAAAGTGAACAATCAGTGAGCTGAATCTTCTTTCACTGTTGGTGTCAAGATGGCATCTTCCCTTGTACTTGAGAGATGCCAAGTAGCTGGAGGAAGGGAGATAGAAGGCACAAGGAGGTCACATGCTAGTTGGATCTATTCCATGGCACTTAGCATCTGCTTCCCAAGACAGGGCAACCTATGTATAATATTCAAACCTCTACATCAGTGGTTCTCAACCTGTGGGTCCCCAAATGTTTTCGCCTTCAACTCCTAGAAATCCTAATAGCTGGTAAACTGGCTGGAATTTCTGGGAGTTGTAGACCAAAACAACTGGGGACCTACAGGTTGAAAACCACTGCTCTATGTTCATCAAAATAACTTACCTACAATTGGTGTTTTGAGGCACAACAAATATCAGGTTGACCCATCTAAACAATGGTCAGGGGAGGAGAGTGGGGGATGTGCAGAGGATGGGGGGAGTTCTGTCAGCCATGGAGCCACCATTGGAATAGTTATAGGAAAAGGGAGGTATGGGAAAAGGAGACCAAATGTATTAATTCGGCCTAGGAACAGGGCTTCTTGTGCTGGGAGACTTCAACATACATGCAGAGACCACCCTGTTGGGAGTGGCTCAAGTTTTCATGGATACCATGTCAACCATGGGACTGTCCCAAGTGATTTCTGGCCCTACCCACTGTGCTGGACATACATTGGACTTGGTGTTTTGCAAGGGACGGGAGAATGGTGGTGGTGTGGAAGAGCTCTCGTTAGTCCCACTGTCATGGACCGACCACCACTTGGTCAAGTTTAGAATTACTGCGACCCTTAACCTCCATGGAGGTGGTGGGCCCATTAAGATGGTCCATCCCAGGAGGCTTATGGATCCAAATAGATTCCTGATGGCTCTTGGGAATGTTCCTGCCTCGGCAGGTGATTCTGTTGAGGCTCTGGTCACTCTGTACAATGAGAAAATGGCCAGGGTAATAGACACTATCACTCTGGAACGGCCCCTCGCAATGTGCAGAGCTAAACTAGCACCCTGGTTCTCCAGGGATTTGGCAGTGATAAAGCATGAGATGAGGCACCTAGAGTGCATGTGGCGAAAGCAATTGAGCAAATCAAATTTAGAATGGATAAAAGCCCAAGGGAGAGCATACTGTATTTTATAATGTGTTTTATGAGTACTGATGTAAGTTAATAATAATTTTTAACTGATTTATATTGCACTGTATAATTTTTATATAAGTGTTTTTTGTAAGCCGCCCTGAGTCCCCTGTTGGGTGAGAAGGGCGGGATATAAATATTGTAATAAATAAATAAATAATACTGCAAAGCGATGGCTGCCGCAAAAAAAACCCTATTATAGCTCTAGAATTGAGGCAGCCAAAAACCACCCTGCCGAGCTTTTTAGAACAGTTAGAGGGCTGTTTAATAACACCTGCTCCCACAAACGATTTAGCAGAGAAATGTGAAGCCTTTTCCCAGTTCTTTTCAAATAAAACCACTTTGATTCCAGCTTGACATCGCAGTTGATGCAATCTCTGAAGATGTAACGAGAGCACCTGCTTGTCCAATTTTGATGGATTCATTTCAATTTGTGCAACCCGAGGATGTGGACAAGATCCCTGGAGAAGTGAGAATGACCACATGCATCCTAGACCCCTGCCCATACTCTCTGATTAAAGAAATCAGAGGGGGATTGGTTGAATGGGTAAGGGTATTGGTGAATGCCTCCCTCCGGGAAGGCAGACTTCCAGCCGACCTTAAACAAGCTGTAATAATAACGCTGTTGAAGAAGCCATCACTTGATTCCACTAAGTGGAATAACTTTTGGCCTGTTTCCAGTCTTCCCTGGAAAGACTGGAAATGTGTCATAGAACGTGTGGATGCCTCACAACTCCAGGGATTCTTGGAGGAAACTGATTATCTGGACCCGGCACAGTCTGGCTTCAGACCGTTGCATGGAACTGAGATGGCCTTGGTCTCCTTGGTGAATGATCTCCGCAGAAAGCTGGTCAGGAGGAGTGTGTACCTGCTGGTTCTCCTGGATTTCTTAGCAGCCTTCGATACCATAGACCATGGTATTCTTCTGGGTCGCCATGCTGGAATGGGCCTTGGGGGTACTGTTTTGCAGTGGTTCCAGTCCTTCCTTGAGGACCGTACCCAGAAGGTGTTGATAGGGGACAGCTGTTCGACCCCACAACCATTGTCTTGTGGAGTCCCACAGGGTTCAGTACTGTCCCCTCTGTTGTTTAACATCTACATGAAGCCTCTGGGTGAGATCATCCAGAGTTTTGGAGTTCGGTGTCATCTGTACGCGGATGATGTCCAACTCTATCACTCCTTTTTTCCAGTGTCCAAGGAGGCTGTCCAAATCCTGAACCGGTGTCTGACTGCTGTGTTGGACTGTATGAGGAAGAACAAATTGAAGTTGATCCAGACAAGACAGAGGTACTCCTGGTCAGTCGCAAGGCCAAACAGGGTATAGGGGTACAGCCTGTGCTGGATGGGGTCACACTCTCTCTAAAGGTGCAGGTTCCCAGTTTGGGAGTCCTCCTGGACTTATCGCTGAGTCTGGAACCCCAGGTTTCGGCGGTGGCAAGGGGGGCCTTTGCACAACTCAAACTTGTGCACCAACTGCACCCGTACCTTAGGAAGCCTGACTTTGCCACGGTGGCCCATGCTCTTCTTACATATAGTTTGGACAATTGCAACACACTCTACGTGGGGTTGCCTTTGAAGACTGTTTGGAAGCTGGAACTAGTCCAACGTTCTGCAGCCAGGTTACTAACTGGAGCGCCATTCAGGGAGCATACAACTCCTCTGTTGAAGCAGCTCCACTGGCTGCCTGTTAGCTTCCGGTCACAATTCAAAGTGTTGGCTTTGGCCTACAAAACCTTAAACGGCTCTGGTCCAACTTACCTCTCAGAACGTATCTTCCCCTATGGGCCTTCCCGCAGATTAAGATCTTTGAGTGCGACTCTGCTCTCGGTCCTGACGCCGTCACAGGTGCGGTTGGTGGGGACGAGAGACAGGGCTTTTTCCGTGGTGGCTCCGCAGCTGTGGAACTCCTTGCCAAGGGAGATTAAGGAAGGCCCCTCACTCATGTCTTTAAGGAAGCAGCTGAAGGACTGGCTGTGGGAACAATCTTTTGGTCCATCCTAAGATATGAGTTGATATGACCTGATGGATTCTGTGAATTAATATTAAGTCAAACACGGACTGGCTCTGACTTTGGCTTGAAACTGCCCCTGATGTAATGGTCACATGGTTTTTACTGTTTTAATTTGATTTGGATACCAGCTTTTAATTGTGTTTTATGTTTGGTTTTACTACATTTTGTATTATATGTGGTATTTAATTCTTCCATTGTGTAAAATCGCTCTGGGTCCCCCTGGGGGAGAAGAGTGGTGTATTAATTAATTAATTAAATAGCAATAAACACATCACACACAGCATAGGTCACTACGACAAGCTGTCCACCATTGTCTTAACATTTGTTGATGTATTGAGCTTTGCCTTTACTATGGAGGTTTTTGTCACTTGAATATTGCCTGAATTTGTGTGATGTACTTCTTAGAAGATTATTTGTGGTGTTTTATGCAAACCTGAAAGCACACACTGACATCTTATAGGTAATTTTCTCCCTTGCCAGATTTCTGCCTACTGGTCAAGAAGTTGCAGGGTTGCAAGCAAGCTGTGCCCCAGTAAGCTCATGGTGATTCGAGGAATCTTCAGGGATCTTGGACTACTGTGTCATCAGATCTCATTGATAAATTGTGGAAGCATGTTATTTGCATTTCTTGAGCACAATGCTTTTACGGAATGGAACGATTTCCATTATAGACAAGCTCATGATAGTGGCCTCCATGTCATGGTTACAGTGAATCAAGCTTAGAAGGAGCTATCCAGGGTGCTGATGCCCCCCTTTTAGGATAACTCCTTTAACTAATGAAAGAATAGTAAGAGTGGATTCATGTCACAGAAAACCCTAGATGTCATGTATAGATTTCCATGGCCATGTTTCATCTTCCTATCCTTATTCACTGCCTGTATAAATTGTTCCCCTAATATTGTCCTCAAGCATTCCTAGTATCTTGTTGTCTGGAACTACAGAACTACAGTTCTTAGAGAAAAAAAAATCATAATTTCACATTTGAGCTGACAAAGGATTTGGAGGAAAAGATGAAGTTGCCCCCAATTATATACTAATTTATAATTTGTCTGTATTCTCTTACATTTCAAATTTGACACATCTTTTTTGTATACCGTCTCAGATGCTCTCACTGAAAAATAAAGCAAATATGGATGTCTCCACAACACTTCTCAAATCATTGTGCAACACGAAGTCTTAATTTAGTGTATTCCTGTTACCTCTTTGTCTGATATCCCTACTACTTCAAGGTTGATTTCTACTTCCCTGAATATTACAAGACTTCCCCCACAGCATCTTAGAACTTGACCCTTCAAATTCCATCTTGCCCTATTGTCACATTACATTTGTTTGCCATAGATAATCCTCTTTTATGTGTTATTCATTTTTTAAAAGCTGGCTTTCGTTTTTTAAAAAGCATCTTTTAAAATATTGTCTTGATACTGCAATTTAACCATGTTGGATATTGTTTTGAACTTGTTCATATTCTTCACTTGGCAGTTGATCAGTGAAAGTGAATTGGCTTACACCAGCTGCTCTGGTCTGATTGTTTATCACGTTAATTAGCAGATGAAGTACAAACATTATGTTCAAATTCAATGCAACCATTAGAAAAATCATGACAATCTAAAATATACCTGTAATGATGTGGAATAGGTGAAAATGAGCACCCAGAATCTATAATTATAAGACAACCTGTCTAAATCTTAAGTGATGTGTATCATGTGAGCAGTAGAGTTTAAGTTTTCTGCCTTAATACATACTTTATGATTGCTTACTTTTATGGTTTTATCCAGATGAAAGATAAATCTCTACAACAAGAAAAAAAATAAGGATAATGTGAATTATGATTCATTTATTGCTGTTGCTTTTGTTGTATGCAGTCAAATTGACTTTGACTCAGGGAGTAAAGGCATCAGATTCTGTCTGATCTTGGAAGCTAAGCAGCTTAGTACTTGAATGAGAGCCTGAGATTTTGGGAGGCTTTTTAATAAGAAAGAACAGAGCTGCTATGTAACATCACCACCACCACCATCATTACCACCATTACCATCATCAAAAGAAGAAGGAGGATAGGTTTTCTAATAATTAGGAATGGATTAAGATCAAGAAATACTAGTTGTGATAACATGTATTTCTGAGGATGTTAGTGACAGAATCACATCTGAATCAATTCAAAGGTACACACATGAATGAGGGTTGCCCAATACAAATTAAGAAAGTTCCAATGCACCCCAATACTCCTGGAAGGACAACCCCCATGCCAACCAATAGGTAGCAGAAGCGACAGCCATTGAAGCCTAAAAACCCTATCTTTCCCAAAGGACATTATTTATTTGTGTCATTTCTATCCTGCCTTTCTCGCCCAAGGTGATTCAAGGCGGCTTACAGGTCTGGCAAAAATTCAATGCCAATAAAAACAACAATAATACAATACAGTAAAACATAAAGTAGTTAAAAAACAAATTACATCAGGCATTAAAACACATGAGACAATATACAGAACTTAAAACATATAGAGTGCATAAATCCATTCATCCAAATAATCCTTGGTCCAGACAGTGTCAAAACCGTAAAAGTCTATTTGTTAATGCTTGTGTGCATAACCAGGTTTTTAGCTTCTTTCTAAAGCCCAGAAGTGATGGAGCCTGCCAGATGTCTCTGAGGAGGGAGTTCCACAGCCGAGGAGCCACCACTGAGAAGGCCCTGTGTCTCGTCCCCACCATTCGCGCTTGTGAGGCAAGTGGGACCGAGAGCAGGGCCTCCCCAGACGATCTTAAAGTTCTAGTAGACTCAGAGAAGGATATACGTTCAGACAGTAATGGCCAAATAAGAAAAATTGCCCCATTCTTAATTTCCTTCTCTTCCCTCTTAGGTAAACAAACAAACACAACTTCCCCCTCTTTCTGTCCATTCTGTTACTTCTTTAATTGCTTCCAAGGGATTTTTCTTCTCCCAGGTGCTAGAAGTTTCTTTTTCTCTCTCCAGCCTTTCAGAGAAAACTATGATAGGATGAGTAGCTTTGTTCACTGAGCAATAGAGCCATGGATGCATTTTCTCAAATCCTAGTCTTACTCTGAAGCTTTCCTGCTCAACTGAATCTAGTAGAGAGAGAGAGAGAAAACAACCCATCTGAATACATTCTAATGGATCAAAATTAATTAGCCTGTTAAAGCATAGGATTACCTTCAGCATCCATCAGAAATCTAGTGAGCCAAACCATGTCATAGAGAAAAACTAATTCATTAATAATTTAATTAGTAGCTTTATCTGTTATTTCCATGCTTGAATTAATGCCCCTTTCCAGTTTTTATCCCTCTCACAAGCAGGAGAAGAAGACATTCAGACCCCACCCCTCCCGGAAATAAATTATGCTCACAACTACAGCACATGTACAAGCTCTAAGGTTACCTTTGGAAAAGTATCACTCATTTTTAACATGAGCTGAAACTTGGCTTTCTATTCTGTTGGTGTTACTTCTTAGCTTGATGTAGAATTCCTTGGGGATTTTCTTTCAAATACTGTTGAAGAGATGGAGACGGATCACCTGTCAAACGTATGGATTGGCACAGTGACAGTATACAATATATTGTTCCCAAAGGAATAATTTTGCTTTAGTGAAATTGGAGCCTGAGATTTTTTATAGGAAAGAACAGAACTGCTATGTGACATCATAATCATCACCACCATCACCACCACCATTACCACCACCAACATTATCATCATCAAAAGAAGAAGAAGAAGGATAGGTTTTCTAATTGGTTGAAATGGATTTAGGTCATAATGTGCCATTTCTTGTGCATTTCTCATACTGACATTTTCTTCCATTATTTGGTGTTATATGTCCTCCCATTTTTTTTAGGTTTAGTGGAGACCAAATGGATTATCATCAAATGTTATCAGTCCCGATGGAAATTGACTGATGCATTATTGAAAGCTATTTTTAAAAAAAAGAAAAAAAAGACCTCTCGAGGCCTTCCATTAGCATTTCATTTTGAAAAGGCAAACAAAACAACATACACCCCCTACCCCTTGTGGGTTTTCTATTGCTTGTTTTGGCTAACTGAAGCATTTACTCAGCACTGGGATGCTGGTGTCTCTCAAAGAGCCAAGTCTACTACAGCACTGACCTTATCAGTAGAACAATTCCATTATTATTTTCAGCGCCTTTTCCACATGTTAAGTGAAACATTTTAAAAACCCACTCTGAAGATTTTTTTTAAAAACCCGATAACAAGCATTTTATTCTGACAGCCTAAATGGTAAACAGTAAGATAAATGGCATAGTGCTGGCTGGCCTTGTGTAATGTATGCAGATTCATTGGAACTGTTGGCGGAGCTGCCAATCACAATGCATCCTGTTTACAATTTCTGCAACAAGTGTGAATTGTCTTTCTTTTGATACTGGAAACAACATTTGTGTCTACTGGTTCTCGAAGCTATCGCTGATCAATCTAGTGATGACCTACATGTTGTGATCATGTTACCCTGGTCTGTAGTAAAGTATTATCATTGCTGGGGTAAGTTAAGATGTAGGTAGGATATGCGATTTGGAATCAGTGGAATTGAATTATGTATTGATTTAATTCACACTGATTTCAATGGGTTTACCCTAAGGATAAACCAAACTTGGAAAAGCTATTTTGACTAGCACTGTGCAAATGATTTGGCTATATCTTGGATAATTGAGCAAATCAGCTAATTTGGACTGGTGATTTGCATGGGTTCTGGATCAGAACAAATTGGACCAATTGAATTACAATGCTATGGTGCTTTGCAAAATGGGCATGAAAAATAAGCTGGAAAAATATAGGCAACCCATCTCCACCATGAGTATACAAGAAAAATGTCAAGGTCATAGGATATCGATGAGGAGAAGAGGAGTTGGGTTGGGTGAAGAGCCTCACTAGCTCTTTCTAAGACCAATGGATATGCAGAGTGAAGATGTGAAGCCATAGAAGTGATATAAATGATTTCTTCTCATATCTTTTCATTGTGTGTTAGGGCTTTGATGATTGTGGGAACAGTTGGTGGTTGACGTCTGAGTTGGTCTCACTGAGTCTTTTTTTAATGTATTTTTGCTTAGTTGAATCACCTATGATAATTTTCTATGTGCCTGTTTTATTAATTTGTTAATTTTTATGCTTAATGAGTCTCTGAGTGTTTTAAGCAGAAAGCACTGTTCTCCTTCTTCACTTACCTCTTAGCTGTTTTTGTTAGGTGTTTGATGGAAAGCAGGTAGTTTGATTCATCATTGAAAAGGCAGATTATTGTCTGGGAACATTTTGAGGTGAAATAGCCTCTAGGCTTGCTGTTTTCCTTCACTCTAATCAGCAAAGGGAAATTGCCAGGGCATTACTGACCTACTGAAGTACCTTAAGAAGCTGTACAAACCTCTATTGCTAAGTATGAAGGCAGAAAAGTCTCAACAGGCAGTATGGAAAGATCTGGAAGGTAAGATAAAAGGTGACATATCTCTTGACAGAAGTAGCTCTCACTCTCGCATCTTCTCCTCTCTCTCTTTGTTTTGCTTGGCTTAGTCAGGCAACTCTGGAATAATTGGTGTGGACCATGAGATTGAAGATTTCACCTCCAGTTCAGACAACCAAATTCCTTGAAAGAGAGCAAGAGAACTCATCTTCCACGGATGGAGTACTGGTAAAGCAAATTTTTGTCACCCCTTTCTTTATCCTGTACCATTCATTTCCTCACTTGGATCACTGGTAGAGCAGAGCAGAAGGCACCATCTCCCCAAATTAGTTGACATTTCATTATTATTAATCATTATCATATGTATTCATTAAACTTTAGCAGACAGTTAATTGATACTGCAGGGAAACAGCATCACAATAAAAGCAGCAAAAGGTACTAAGCAATCAACAATTTAAATTTGTTTTAGTTCTTAGACAATAATAATAATAATAATAATAATAATAATAATAATAATAATAATAATAATAATAAATCGGATCCCAAAATTATGAAATGCATAAAAAGAAACCTCAGCTTCGCTCAGGCATAGTGAGTGCATAAGACTTACAATAGCCCTTTGTATGAATTGTCTCTGGAATACTGCCTGATCACATGCAGACCCCCTTCCTCAAATCTCCATAATTCCCTCACAATCAGCTTGGAGACGTGAGGTGAGCACATAATGAATTTGCATCAGAGTTTCTGGGTTTTCTGATTTCCTTGATATTATCTGAGATATTGGTGGGAACGATTCAGCTCATGTGCCTCAATCCAGTCTCACCTATGATAATCCATAACATACCCTATTGTTTCTACCGGAGTTAGCCCATTGAGCTCATCAAGGATGCCTTACATTATGCTAAACTGCATCCCTTTAGAATTGCACCTCTCTTGGAGGTGGACCATTTAATGGACTGACACTTCAAATGTTACAATGACAGTTCATTGAATTTCCTGACACCACCAAGAGCCAACTAGCAATGACATATGATGGAGTCCTGAGCTACTCAGACCACAGATGATAGCTAGACAGTTTCTGAGCCAATCAAGAGGTGGTGTGGGCTTCTTGATTAGCTGTCAAATGAAATAAAAATGCTCTGTTGTGTTATGTCAATATTTTGAAGTTCTTTCTCCGCTGACATCCACTTTGGTCATTGAGAATAAACCTCTGGTTTTGCCTTCTACCCATCTGTGTCTAATTTGGCATTCTGGAAGGTGAACCACACTGGGACCCCAAACACACAGTTCTTGGGGTATCTGAAATCACTCAACAGTGGGGCAGGGAGAATGACTCCTTCAGCAGATCTTAAAGCAGAAGCAGGTTGTTAAGGAAGAACATGGTCCTTCCAATAACCTGGGCCTGATCTATATAGGTCTTTCAAGGTCCAAAACAACACTTTGAATTGTGCTTGGAAACAGATTGGCAGCAAATGAAACTACTGCAACTAAAGAGTTGTGTGTTCCCTGTAGCCACTGCCAGCCGCAGTTAGTAATTTGACTGCAGTTCTTTGAACCACTTGAAATTCACTTTCAAACACTTTTCAAAGGTAGTCCCACATAGATTGTGTTGCAGTAATTCAACTGGGAGTGCATCTATGCTGTAGGACTAATGCAGCTTAACAATACTTTAGCTGCCATGATGAGATGCTATGGAATCATAAGAATTCATGTATGGAGTTTTCAGTCTTTTCTGCCAAAGAGTACTGGTTCCTCACAAAAGCACAAAAACCCATGATTTCATGGCATTGAGCCATGGCAGTTAAATAATTAATGTTACAGTGTAGCTGCACCATGAGATATAACTAAGACATGTGTCATTTTGTCCAGATCTAGCATCTCAAGGAATGGGCACAGCTGGATCACAAGCTTTAAATGTATAAAGTACCTCTAACCATCATTGAAACCTGAGCTTCCAGGCTCAGAGTTGATTCCAGGAACACGCTCAAGCTGTGACTTTCAGTATTTAGGGGAAGTGTAACCCCACCCAGCACCTTTTGGCTGACCAGGAATTTACAAAATAATTGGAGGTATGTTTCATGTAAACATGACAGATTTGTTCAACATCTTTATAAATGACTTGGAAGAAAGAATAGAAGGAATTCTCAACAAAGCTGACACTTATGCCAAATTAGGAGGAGAAGCAAATAACGTAGAAGCCTGAATCAGTTTTCAAGATTATCTTAGTATAGTTGAAGAACTGGGCCAAAACTAACAAAGAGGATTTCAACAGGATCAATGTAAGGCACTACTTTTAATTAGGACAAAATTAAAGGTAGAAATACACGATGGGTGAGGTATAGGACATATGGAAATCCTATGTTGTTAGGAAAACACAAACTAAACATAAGTCAACAATGTGATGTGGTGGCAACAACATATGTCAATGTAATTTAAGGATGCACTGATAACAATTGAGGATATCTCTGTTCTGTTCTGCTTTAGTTCAAACTCAATTTGATTCCTATTCAAGTTAGATATCCACAAGGTGGCATTGTTATCAATATGGTAACAGGGCTGGAACCCAAACCCTAAGAGAAGCAGATAATGGAGTTGGGTACGTTTGGCCTGTGGGGGAGAAAAGATTGAGTGATGATATGATAGCCATCTTTAAATTGGTTTAACGGCTGTCATATTGAAGAGGAAGTGAGTTTGTTTTCTGCTCCAGAGGACAGGACCTAATTAATGGGTTCTATTTACAAGAGAGGAGATTCTGCTTGAATATTTGAAAGATCCTCCTGTCAGTAAGAACTATCTTCAAGATAATGGACTGCCTCAGAGTATGATTAACTCTCCTTTGTTGGAGGATTTAAAGCTTAAATTGTAGGTCTAATTCTCAAGGATTCTTTATCTGGATTCTTGTACCAGGAGTGGGTTAGGATGGTGGTGGACTAGATGGTACTTGATATCCTCCAGCTTTAGCATAGTATGATTTTGTGACACTTCAAGACTCTTTGGGAATGCAGTGAACTTTCAGTAGAGGTGTTCAGCAGCTCTTCAGTTGATGCTGCAGCACAGAAAGTAGCCTCCAAAGTCTATAGACCTTTCCTCAAACAACAGATTTTTACTTTTGATTAGTTTTACCTTAAGAGGTATTCTGAAAATCTTTCAAAAATGGAGATGAAAGAAAATGTTTTCACATTCTTTTTAATAAGTACAGCATTTTTTTTTTTACAAAGAAGGATTACATATCAGTTCTTCAGTGCTGGCACAGGGCCAGCTATGCCAATCCTTTCATCTTTGATTGTGGTGTTAATATGATTGAAGCCTAAAAATAAATGTCTTTTTGCACCTTGAAAATTCTCTACACTTTTTATCATAATTGACAAGTGGCAGTTTTTCGGCACTGGTGGTGGATGAAGTCTCATTTCTACAATCAGCTTGTTTTCTGCTGCCCTGGAGACTAGGATGTGGAACAATGGCTTTAAAGTACAGGAAAGGAGATTCCACCAAAACATCAGGAAGAACTTCCTCATTGTGAGGGCTGTTTGGCAGTGGAACTCTCTCCCCCAGACTGTGGTGGAGGCTCCTTCTTTGGAGGTTTTTAAGCAGAGGCTGGATGGCCATCTGTCAAAGGTGCTTTGAATGCGATTTCCTGCTTCTTGGCAGGAGGTTGGACTGGATGGCCCATGAGGTCGCTTCCAACTCTATGATTCTATGATTGTAAGAGCTCTTGGCAATTCTAATGATGGTGTCTACATGGTGGACATCTTCCTTGAGATAGAAAAGTCAACACTGCTGCGTGTTAATCAATTGCAGCATAAAACAGCTTCATCCATTCTTCATGGTTATGGTATTACAACTGTTGGGTAAGCAGCTATCCACCCTTGAGTGTCTAGCATATGAGTTGGCTAGCATATTGTAAAGGCATACTATGCTCCCTGATGAAGATCCTAACTGGCATTCCTGATCTGAGTTTCTTTGTTTTACATTAATTGTATTAGATTTTCAGAAGTATGATTGAATTCAATAACTTAAATACAAAACAAATCAAAGACACTAAAACAACACAAAATGGAGGAATCAAATACCATTTTTTTTCATGTCAGGAGCAACCTGAGTTGCTTCTGGTGTGAGAGAATTGGCCATCTGCAAAGACTTTGCCCAGGGGACGCCCGGATGTTTTTACCATCTTTGTGGGAGGCTTCTCTCATGTCTCCGCATGGAGCTGGAGCTGATAGAGGGAGCTCATCCGCACTCTCCCTGGGTGGGATTCAAACCTGGCAGCCTTCAGGTCAGCAACCCAACCTTCAAATTACAAGGCTTTAATCATCTACACCACCGAATAGCATAATAATCCTGTATCATTCCCATTCCATTACTCCCCCCCATGCCTACTAACTGAAACTAACAAATAAATTTACCCCCATTTTCTAAAAAAACATAAAAAATTAAAAACACAACTGACTTTTCCCCTCCTCAAGCAGAGGCAACTGTCACACTATTATATTGTACTTCTTGTTTCTACTTAATTGCATTTCCACTTTGGCTAAAGATAGACAAATATATTTTAAAATAATACATAACTACGAATAATATTAATATAAGCACTTAACCATTTTGACTAAAGTTCAAATTCTTATAATTTCATCTTTTATTCATAAAGACCCTTGCTGGTAATCCTGATCAGTATTTATGAGGTCTAAGACTCACAACATCAAAATCATTAAAATCCATGCTTACTGTTTTTTCATCACTGCAGCAATCAGAAGTTCTCCCCCAGAACCTACCTTTGAAGCCAGACACCCAGCCCCAATGAAAGGATTTCTGAAATCTGAGAGGGTGAGTCATAAAGTGATACAATGAGTCAGAAGCCCCAGGGCTGAAACTGCTTGTTGCATCATGCATCACTGTGGGGAGAGATCTGGATGCCTCATCACTCAGAACCCTGCTCTCTGGTGCCTTGGAAATCATTTAGGCCCCTTCTACACTGCCACATCATCCAGATTATCAAAGCAGATAATCCACATTATCTGCTTTGAACTGGATTATATGAGTCTGCACTGCCATATAAGGTAAAGGTTTCCCCTGACGTTAAGTCCAGTCATGACCGACTCTGGGGATTGGTGCTCATCTCCATTTCTAAGCTGAAGAGCTGTCGTTGTCTATAGACATCTCCAGGTCATGTGGCTGGCATGACTGCATGGAGTGCTGTTACCTTCCCGCCGGAGTGGTACCTATTGATCTACTCACATTTGCATGTTTTTGAACTGCTAGGTTGGCAGAAGCTGAGGCTAACAGCAGGAGCTCACCCCGCTATCCAGATTCAAACTGCTAACCTTTCAGTCAGCAAGTTCAGTAGCTCAGAAGTTTAACCCACTGCTCCTATTGGAAGTAACTTCTACTGACTTCTACTGGCAGGAGCTGGGGCTAACAACGGGCGTTCATTCCGCTCCCGGGATTTGAACCTGGGACCTTTTGGTCCGCAAGTTCAGCAGCTCAGTGCTTTAACACACTGTGCTACCAGGGGCCCTGCCATATAATCCAGTCCAAATCAGATAATCTGGATTTTATATGGCAGTATAGAAGGGACCTGTTTGTAGAGATCAGCCTGTTTGTAGAGAAGTCTCAGAGGAAGACAGAGACAAATCCCCTTGAAACAAATCTTACCATGAAAACCCCATGATAGGTTTGTCTTCAGATATCCAAAAGGCAGGAACAAATAATGGCAATAATAAAGCCTGTGCATACATCCTTCAATTCAGTACCTTTATGGTGATGCACAATATCCTATAAATCATAAGAAAGCATTTGTGGAAAATAAATATCAGTATTAAACAGTAACATCATTTTTAATGTATAGAAATTATATGCTTGACACATAGTTTTGCTTGACACCTCAAAGGCATCAATGTAGGCCAGGGATGGTTGACCTTCAGAGGCTCGAGGCCTTATTGTTACCCTGCAAGATCTGGAAGGATCATGCCCCACTGAACCTTTTCACTTAAAAAGGACTAAACTCTAAATGCTCCAATGTTTTAGGGAGAATGAGGGATATTTTGCCATTTCCTCTGTACCTGAACTGTTTAAGCCAAGGGGAACATTTTTAAAATATGAGAACTAAAAAGCCTCCCCGATCCTTGAAGAAATAAGAGTGGGGACATAATAAAATTCCAGCATTCTTAGTGAAAAAAGTTTCTTCTCAACTGGGGAGTGGGTTGTGGGGACGATTGGGGTCTCAAAATGACCTTGGGAGCAATGTACAGGTCACGGGCAACACTTTGCTCACCTCAATGTGGATACTCCTTAGTGAGAACTCCATAAGCAAGATAACACAACTGAAAAGTAATCTTCTAATTCTTTTCCTAACTTCTTATAATGGGGATTCTTAGAAGTAGGCTTTAGTCTAAAGTGTCTTTGTTCCCTACTGCTTTATGAAAACAGAAGGCAGATACCAAATAAGTACTGCTATCCTCAGCACCACAAGTTATTTTACTTGATAATATAATGCATAGTATAAAGTGTTTGGGAGGAGAGCCACATCTAGACATGGACTGAAGACACATTAGAACTGTCCTGAAGTGTGATGATACTATAGGCTGAACCAGGTTTGATAAAATGTAATGATGAAAGTCATTACAAAATCTGGGAAGGTAAAACAGAACCTTCTAAGTGCCAGTGAACCTTACAGCTCTGGTGCAAAAAGTGGTACTGGATGCAGCTGACAATGCCTGTAGCAAGTCTGTGAGACCCAAAACAACTAGATATATTTTTATCCAATTAGCTGCCATGCTTACAATTAAGTAACTATTCCTCATTAATATGCTATTAAGGTAAAACTACAAAGACTGATGACTTTTCTATTTCTTTAGTTTTATCTCATCTGTTTCTTTGAAGAAATAATCTTATTCCTGATTAAAGTTCATATTGCCAACTGCCCAAAAACTATTTCCTACTGAACATTTTATCTTCCTACTGCACAAAATGTGTCCAGCTACACACTAACACAATATTTGCTGAGGAAAATAATCAGGTTGTTGGAAATTGAGAAGTACTCTCCAATATCTAGATACTAAGACATGAAAGTCTTCAAGGATGCACAACAGGAACAGTTCTTAGAAAACAGAGCAGAAGTCATTGATACCCTTTCAGCTGTGACAAAACGTGGCCTCAATATCCAGTTAGTAGCCTTGATATGGCTGGCCGTTGGCTTTAGGAAGAGTGCCACCTCAGGCAGCATATGGATTTACTTGCTGGGGCTTTACATGGATTTCAAAGACAGGCATATGAGTAGTTGACTGAGACAGGGTCTTTAGATCAGGGACCCCCAAACTCCACTCCTCCAGGTATTTTGGACTTAACTCCCAGAAGCTTCAGCTCCCTTAGCCAATGATCAGAGAGCTGAGGACCAAAATACCTAGAAGCCCAGAGTTTGGGGGAAAGCCTTAGAGTATAATTGCCTAGTTACAATGAAAAGGCTTTCCTTAGCTGGATATTCAGGCCTTTTCTAGTTGAAACAATTGTGGAAAACAGCCAAGATGCAATAATAATAGCGGATAGGAGGGTGTTCCTGGAAAGCAAGCTTGAGCCAGCTGGGTTCATTCCAGTTGCTAGACAGAAAGATTGTGCTTGAACTGTTGCTGCTAAAGCTACAGTAATATATAGCAAGGTTGTTAGTAGTATAACTCCTTGCTTTATCCCTATATGGTTATGAAAGATCTTGGGACACAATTCACCATGTCAAAATATTTTCTTTTCTCCCAATAATTTGGTGACTGGTTTCTCCCAGAGTATTTTCCCATCTCGAAGCCATTGGGCTCCCAACCCTTCCCTCCTCCCCTTTATTCATGGATTTCCCACTCCCTTCTATAATTTGCTACCTCTATAATGTTGCATGGCAACAGTAGGAAGTCCTTCTGTATTGTCTTTCTGTCTGTATCATCCACTCTGATTGGAAGTAGCGACTTTCCAGTTTTGGGCAAGATTTTCCCCTAGTCCTAGGTCTCTGGTATTCTTTGGTAGCCTTTCAATTTAGCAGGCTCAAAATAGTGAACATTTGAAATAAGACATAGCTGGGTTTATGGCTGTGATTTATGGCTGTGTTGATGTGGACAAGCTTCTGGGGCAAGTAAGGAAGACAACCTGTTTTCTTGATCCCTGTACCTCTTGGCTGGTAATCCAGGGAAAAGATGCAATTAGACCTCAAACACAACAAATTATTAATACATCTTTCAGGGAGGGGAATTTTCCATCCTGTTTCAAAGAAGCAGTAGTTAGACAACTGCTGAAAAAGCCCTCCCTTGATCTCGTGAACCTTAATAATTACAGAACAGTCTCTAACATTTCTTTTTTAGGCAAAATTATTGGAAAGGCAGTTGTCCTCCAACTTCAGGCAGTCTTGGATGGCGCACACTTCCTTGACCCATTTCAAACTGTCTTCAGAGCAGGATACAGAGTTGAGACTGCTATAGTCACCATAGTGGATGACTTAATATGGAACAAGGGGTATGAGTCTCTGAATGTGTTTCTAGACCTCTCAGTGGCTTTCAGTATCATTGACCATGGTATCCTTCTAGAAAAATTGGAATGCTTGGAGGGCTGGGAATTGAAGGCATGGTGGTTACAGTCATGGTGGTGCTTGGGGATAGCAGCTCCTCAAAAAAGGAGCTGTTATGTGGCATCCCACAAGGTGCCATTCTATCCTCAATGCTTTTTAATATTTACATGAAACCACTGGGAGAGATTATCCGTAGGCATGGGGCGGGGTGATTTCAGTATGATGATGACAGCATTAATGATTGTGAACTCATGACAAAGAACTGACAGACCTGGATTGTGACTTGGATTATGCCTCTGAATGTATATTTATAGGGATGTTTTAACTTAATTCATTTTTAACTATTATGATTGTACTGTATTTGTTTTTATATACAGTGTTCGCTGTTTCGCGGTTTTTAAATAAACACTAAAATAATAGTATAAATTATAAAATAATAATATAAATCCCTCTTTCTACTTACTTCCTAAGGAGAAGGAAGGAAGGAGAAACCGAAGGAAGAGAAAAGGAGGCTGAAGCAGCTTTGTTTTTACCTCAAGCGCACATGCGCATGCTTGAGAGGCAAGGAGGGGACAGAGATGCTACTTGCCAGTGAGGTTGTAAACACCACAAATATCATGTCCCTACTTCGCGGGTGGTCCTGGAACGTAACCCCCATGATAAGTGAGGGAACACTGTACTCTGTTTATATTGGTTGTATGCTGCCATGAGAAGGGCGGGATAGAAATGTTGTAATAAATAAATAAATAAATAAATAAATAAATGGCATCCAAATATATTTCTCCATGCCTTCAAAACCAGCCTCAGCTAAGGATAGTGTGTCCCCTCTGAATGAATGCCTGGAGGGTGTGATGGGCTGGATAAGGAAAAACAAATTGAATTTGAATTTACACAAAACAGAGGTGCTTTCCATCAATGGTCCTAATCTAGGGATGAAGGTGTGCCAACCAGTTCTGGATGCAGTTACACTCCTCCTGTTTGCATCTTGGGAGTGCTCCTGGATCCCTCTCTCCAAATGTCAGTTCAGGTGGATGCGATAATCAGGAGTGCTTACTACCAGCTTCGGCTGATTCCTAGACTTGGAGGACCTAAAGTTGGTAGTGTACACACTGGTAGTCTCAAAGTTGGACATTTGCAATGTGTTTTACATTGGGCTATTTCTGTACCAAGTTTGGAAACTCCAATTGGTTCAAAATATGGCAGCCAGATTGGTTACTGGAACATCCAGGAGTGAGCACGTTACACTAAAATCACTTCACTGGCTGCCAATTAGTTTCTGGGCAAAGCACAAAGTGTTGGTTTTGGTCTTTAAAGTCTTACAGGATCACCTTCTCCTGTACAAAGACTTAAGTCCCCTGGGGAGCGTCTACTCTATTCCCCCAGAACCCGACTGACGACCGTCACCCAGAGCACCTTTTCATTGGCCACCCCAAAACTGTGGAACAACTTGCCGGAAGAGCACTGACAGCTAAATGAGCTGTCAGAATTTGAAACACACATGAAGATCTATCTCTTCTGGTGGGTCTCACCAGCCGATTTTAACCACAAAATTTAAACTTGCATTTTTTTTGTATTTTATTATGCATTTTGTTTTAATTACGTTTCAATGTGTGTATTTTGTAGAATGTTTTTTAGATGATCGAGTGTTTTTGTGATGTTTTAACCCACCTCTAGTCATGAGAAGAGGAGGGTAAGAAATAAAATGATGATGATGACTTTTGACAGCAACTTTTACCACATTTCCTTAAACGTTTACATGCAAACTCTCATTAAACTATGTTCACATCACAGGTTTCAGCAATCTATCCTGAAATTTCCTGATGCAAATATAACATTTCACTCTTGTTATTATAACATATTAATGGATGAGAAACATTTTTATATGAAGAGGAAGAGAAAGAATTTACTCCATTACTCAAAACTGTTTCAGAAACAGAAATATGATGATACATCTGCAAATGAAATAAGAAAACATATTTGTCCCCAGTTTTAGAATTCTACAAATCTAGAATGCTAAAGATACCTATTTTATAGGTCTTCCCTGCAAGTATTTTTACTTATATTTTAATCAAATTGCTCACTTTTGCAAATGTTACTTTAACCTTTTGATTACTTTTCAGAGCTTATATCTGGGTCTCTTTATAAAGTATTTTCCAGTTCTTCTTCTCCTCTTTTTAAAACATTACTGAAAAGAAATGAAGCTTATTGATGATCTTTCAACTTGGCTATAAAATTTCATTCAAAAATGCACTTTTGATGTACAGTTACATGAAAAGTAATTTTGTTGCCCAGGCACTTTTGAAGGTCAGCAAATCTCTAGCTTCTAATTACCATTATTTTATCATTTCCACCCCATAAGTTGGAGATTCTGCTGATGCTTTAAAGAAAATGAAGTCTCCAGCTTTGTTTTTTTCTGTTATATAGTCTCAGAGTTTTCATTTAGTTTAGCTTACTTGGACAGCAGACGAGCTATACTCTTAAATAATACTGGATTTAACAGATTGAAGTTAGAAATCTTATTTAACTTATTTAAAAATAAAGTTATTCTAGAGGAGTATTTTAAGATATGAAACAAATATACACACACTGCAGTTTTTTTTTTCAAAATTTGGTGATGCAAAGTCATATGTGTATTTTGAAGATATCTTATGTGTTAAACTGTATAAAAATTCTACAAGCCAAAGCTCAGATGGAAAATGAGTTTTTTTAAAAGTAAGTATAATAAGAAACAGAGAAGCCATTCATAATAAAGAGACTTCGATTAGACTTCAATTTTACTTTGTAACCTAAAAAAAAAATTCTATTTCGGAATGTAAATTGATATTTTATATTTGTATATCTGAGAAAGTGAGACCATGAACTCAGCAGGAATTGGTTGTAAAGCTGTCTTTCCTTAAACCCTTCGAGTAAAGTAAAAATGTTGCTGATGGAGAGAAATACCACTTTGCCCACACCATTTGTTGTGTGAATGAAGCCATTCTGAGACTGAGTTCCAAAGCATGAAACAAATGATAATTCAGAAAAATTTGGGCTGCTTTAAAAAAAATTGTCTTAGGACCACAGTATGAGTCTTGTTAAAAAAGAATTATATTGTAACCTGATATAAATGTTAGGTTTTAAAAATAATGTTGCTGATATGAAAGCCAGGTCCATGGATACTGTGTGTGTGAAGAAACAATTCAATGTGTTGGTGAAATCTACAGAGTTTTCATCAATAAACTGGATTTGGAGTGAATTGTCCTAAGGTGAAGGCATGGTGCCTCTTTGTATGGAAGAAAATGTCCCCTAACTTTTCTAGCCTTTTTGGATACTGGGCCCTTGTTTAATCCTATCATCATGGAGGTTGTAATTTTACAAGATTTTTAACCGTCTCTGCTAAATAATGCTGGTGCATCACCAAACTACAAATTCCAGGATACCATACCATGATATCAAACCATGATAATGAAGGTGGTGTCAAACTGCATTAATTTTACAGTATAAATGGACTCCAAGGAATACAAATTATGAACAACCATGTAAGAATGACATGAGTATCTTGACTGCTCAAAGTTTATAAACCAGGGTACAGAAAAATGACACTCCATTAGCACCACAATAAATAAATTGCACACACTCGTAATATCTTCTTTTTTGGGGGGGGGGGGAGGGGGGGTCAATAGATGTAGAAAAAGTCAGAGGAAGCAATACTTAGAAGAACCAGTACTCCCAGCATTGCCATTACTGACCAGAATTTTTGTGGCTTACATGAATTGACATCCAACAATGCTTAGAAGGTTCTAGGTACATTGTTGTGCTGTAAAGCCAATAACTTAGTTTTGCTGCTTCACAAAGATAGTATTTTTCAGATAGGTACTTCAGGAAAGTTCACAGCTTGGTAAGTGATGCTTGGTGCAGCCATGTTACATGTAAATCAATAGATACTTAGGCCAGTGATTCTCAACCTGTGGGTCTCCAAGTATTTTGGCCTATAACTCCCAGAAATCCCAGCCTGTTTTCCAGCTGTTAGGATTTCTGGGAATTGAAGGACAAAACATCTGGGGACTCACAGGTTGAGAACCACTGACTTAGGCTATCTGTCAGAGGTACTTTGTGCTTTTCCTGCATGGCAGGGGGTTGGACTAGATGGCCCACGTAGTCTCATCCAGCTCTATGATTACTGGATCCAGAATCCCAAACTCTTCTGGTGATAATTCAGAAGCAAGAAGAGATGTATAATATTGACGCCTAATCCAAAACTAGAGTAATAGGGTAAAGTAAATTAGCATCCCACCCATGATTAGCCTCTTCAAGTTTGAAGTTACAGTGTGTGTGTACATGTATGTGCATGTGGGGGAGGAGGGGTGGCAAAATAATGTTGCTGCCATACAAAATAAGAATTCTGTCTTTGCAATATAATCTTCCTTCAGTTACCACATTTCAAGCATTGCAGACAGTGAGAAAGTGGTAGCATTGACACATAGGAATTAGAACTCCTATACTGGTTGATCCAAAGCTTTTTTCAGTCCCACTCCCAATTTCATCTATGAAGAAAGTTACACATCCCTTGTTGAGTTTTCCATGTCATATTTTCTTTCTAACTGGCCATTAGTGGGGCAGTGCAAGGTGGGAAGGGTGCCCTGAAACACATCATGAGTGTATTATGGATTAGCTAGACATTGTAGTATTTGTATCTGAGTCTGTGGCAGGCAGATGCTTCCGGAGTTTTTCTACCCCTGGTGTATACTTTTTACAGAGGATGTCCAGCAGCAGACTCTAGAGTCCTTCCCTTTTTCCCATCAAATTTCTGACTGTGGTGGAATGACAACAGCTGTATGTGTGACTAGTGGCCTTTCCAGTATCTCTCATTCAATATGCATAGGCAAATATAGGCATTCCAAAAACCGAAACAACAGAATCATTGGTCCCAAGCATTTCTGGCAAGGGAGATTCCACCTGTATTTGCTCTGTTGATATTAGATTGGTAACTCAGCTGCTCTTTTTTGTTGAATCTCTAAATTCTACTATGAAATGCTTGACTGAAATGTATTTTACCTCACTGTTAGGAATTTAGGGACTTAAATAAACCTTATTTTAGGGGGCAAAATTATTATAGGGGGCAATATTCTCATTTTAGCTGCCAGATTTTGGCTCCATACCTGCATTTTATTGTTCTTTCACTCATATCCCATATCACCAGGACATGATAACCCAGTTTCTCTATTCTGATAGTGTCCATCATGAACAAGCTTGAATGTTTCTAGGGAGCTTTGGAGCCTCTTGTTTCATGACATGTATTTCATCTAACTGGTCTACTTTCAATTTTTGAAATATGCCGGAAGTAGGAGAAAAGCACAAACACCTGTCAACAGGGAGTCTGTGAATTCAGTGTTCCTGTATTCTCCATCCAAACTTTGCAAAAATGTCAGGAATATACTTTTTAGGAAGCTGAAAACGTACTTTGAACAAAGGTTGGAGGGAAAGAAAAGAGAGTGAGAGATTAAGCTTGTCTTTGCCGCAGGAATCAGTTTAGTCACATATCCAGTGACTAGCATACTTAATAAGTGATTTATCCTGCTCTTCATTTATTATGGCAGGGATGAAATGGTATGCAAGGACAGGATATAATCCATTCACACTCGGCAGGCGATGGCACAGAGTGATGCTGGCAGCCCTGCATTAGGCTTCATTAACCCTGGAACATGCTGCATATTCAAGCTTGGCACTCTTATCCGAGCTGCAGGCAGGAACCCGTGAGTAATCATATTACCTACAACCAACTGTATCCACATGGAGTCGAGGAACACAATTACAGCCTTTTGAGATTCAATTATGAAGCTGTGAGCATTCTCATGTTTGAGAGTCCAATGTAGGCTTTAACAACCCCTTTGAAAAAGAATGCTACATCAGGAGATGTAGCAAATAACAAAGGTAATGAACAACCTCCTTCCCTCCCCACCATATTACATCAACATGTCTTCCAAAAGAACTTTCTAATATATTTGTGTTTGCTATAGGGAATGAGGAGGAGTCCAGGAAGTGCCGCCAACTGGATGAAATGCTTTAGGCTCCATCTACACTGCCAGATAAAATCCAGATTATCTGCTTTGAACTGGATTATAGGAGTCTACACTGCTTTGTAATCCAGTTCAAAGTAGATAATCTGTATTTTAGCTAGCTGGGGAGATGAGGCCCTACTCGTAGAAAGTGCCTCCATCCAGTGTTTTGGGAAACTGTTCTCCTTGGCTCCCTTGTTACCTCCCTCCTTTCAACAAAGTCATTCTATACGGCAGTTTCAGGGGGCTTCTTTAGAGAGGTGGGAGTAAGAAGCCACTTTTTTCCAGCCCAACCCCATGTGTCTAAATCTCAGTCCAATGAAAATAAGTATTCGTATTTGTTCACAACTCTGATTGTGAGGAAACGTTCTTTCGAAATTCTCTATCCTGTTGGTGGAAAGAACTGGGAGGGGACACAGAGAATATTTCACTGAATTACTGCATATGGAGTTTTCTTACAGACAGAATTCACTATGAATGTAGTAGTTGAAAGATAGCTTCATTTCTCCACCCTATCAAGTTTTTTTTGTTTGTCTCTTTGATTGTTTGATCTAATACTGCAAGTGGCAACAACCACAAGAAGACCGTCAAACTGCCATTATTTTACATGTTCTGCAGTGCATTTTACCCACATCATCTGGGGTATTGCGATAGTAAGTAGACTAAAGAGCCCCCTGTAGTTTACTGGAGCCTGCCATTTGTTGTTGTTGTTGTTGCTGCTGCTGCTGCTGCTGCTTGACTTATCCTCTATTAGTATTTCAGTAATGTGAAGAGGACGGAGAAAGACCAATATTCTATTCATAGTTTAGCTGCTTTTCCTCTGCATCTCTGAAACCTTCTCAGAAGTGATGCTAACTTAGCAAAAGTAGGGGTGGGGTTTGCTTGTCTCTGTGTGTTTTGGACTGCTGCCCCTTGGTACTACCTATGCCAGTGAGGTCTTATGGAAATTTAAGTCCTAAACCCTGAGAAAGTCAAATGATAAGAAGGAGAAATCTCAGGATCCCTACCCTCTCCCCTCAATCTCTGGAACTAGAAAATGTTATATTTTATTATGTTACTGGGTAGGGCTGAAATATCAGCTCTACTATATTTCCCAAATGAAACACAGAGTTGGAATGATCTTTGAAGCAGAGCAGGAAGAGAAACAGAAAATAAACAATAACTTTGGCCAAATTATCTACCAAGCAACAGCGCTACTTTCAGCATGACCTGCTGATAGAAAAACATTATAGATAAAGATTATTTCAAGTATAGTAGAGTCTCACTTATCCAACATTCACTCATCCAACGTTCTGGATTATCCAACACATTTTTGTAGTCAATGTTTTCAATACATCGTGATATTTTGGTGCTAAATTCGTAAATACAGTAATTACTATGTAGCATTACTACCTATTGAACTACTTTTTCTGTCAAATTTGTTATAAAACACGATGTTTTGGTGCTTAATTTGTAAAATCATAACCTAATTTGATGTTTAATAGGCTTCTATTTAATCTCTCCTTATTATCCAACATAGTCGCTTATCCAATGTTCTGCTGGCCCATTTATGTTGGATAAGTGAGACTCTACTGTACCAGTGTTTTATAGGAGTTTAGAGTTACATAGACAGTGAAAAAGTGTGCATGAGCGTATGCACATAGGATAATCCTTATCTGTGTTTTATGTGATCAGCACATAATGTAGCCAGAGTTTGTTTAAGAGGTTGCTCTCAGGATCTGGCTCCTGACATAATAATAACTTCTGGTTCTTTGACTTGGAGACATAATATTGTAGTTACAGCATTTCTAGCACAGAAATGCTGTAACTCAGCAAATAATGCTGAGTATTATTCCATATTACTCCATGGGGAGTTGTTAGCTATTGTCAAAATGGAGTTGATCAGGTTCACTAAAAGATATCAGCATACAGCTGATTTTTTAATTCACATTTTATGTGAATCATATTACTATTGCTGTCTTAGATAAAAATCTAAAGATTGTCAAATTGCTTCTTGGAATTCCAACTGGCAGATATTCTTCAGCCAGGGCTGAGATTTAAATTCTCCCCAAAGTAAAAAAAACCCCAACAACCCAATCTCTATAAAAATCATGTTCCCATAACAGAATAATGTGCCTAGAAAAAAGGGGTATGTAAATTTAGAGTTGGCTACATAAATATTAAGGGTAGAATCTATATTTAATTTCATTTTAGTTTTCCTGGCAATGCAACTCGTAATTGTTGAACAACTGAATATGAAAAAAGTAGCTAATTACCACTGAAAGGTGTGATAAAGGAGAAAGCATTTTACTCTGTTGATCCTGCTGATGAATTTGTAAATGATAAATTGTGACTGGTCGAGTTTCTGTACAGAGGCTGCATGTCTATTATACTTTGTGTAACTAGTTGGGAGGGTGCCCATATCAGACCTTCTCTCGTGGCTATGTCAGTTGCAGTAATCATGCCCCTGATAATTTAATTAAACTTGTATTCATGTTCACTTTCATTTCCCCCCTCCCACAACTGGGCAATTTATATCTCTTTTTAAAATCATTAGTTTTAATTAATAACTACATGCCAAGGGAACTGGTCAAACTCAACAGTTGTTATTAGTCACTTAGGTTTTTAGGACATCGGTACTAGGTCTGCTCTGCTCTTTTAATTGACTGCAGATGTGGCCCTTAATTAAGAAAAATCAAAAATACTTATGCAGACCTCAGTCAGAAGTGCTTCAATGAAATGATGGTGAAAGGACGGAAAGGCATTGCAAAAGAAATTCCAAGGGCTGGATCTTCTCCTGTGGGCTGCTGAGCAAGTAGGGAAAGCCATAAATGATGTCTCTAGCGATTACATGACCTTTAATCATATAGACCAGACCAACAATCTGCACACAGTTAAACTCATAATTATGTTTCATGAAAACCTCAGCCTGGGGCATATTAAGACTTCTGAAACTTTTATTTGGAGAGCTAATGTAGGGCTGGCTGGGTGATTCTGGGAATTGTAATCCAAAAAGTAACATTTCCAAACTCTGATAGGGTCCAAGAATGAAGTCCTAAAACACATATACAGAGTTGCACCCTAGGCTTACTGGAGCACTTTGAAAACCAAACTCAGACCAGTATCAAAAGCAAAGCAGTTTATTGAAGATTAAATATATATATGCAAGCAAATATTAAAAAGTCTCCGAAATATATAGTCTATAATAAAAGGCACTTGACTGTACAATTATAGTCCAGCAAAGTTTCAGAAAGTTATAATCCACAGACAGAACTCGATAGTTCCATTCAATGAATCAAAGGCAGCAAGTATCTGAGTTGCAGAGATCCAAACAAGACGTAGCAAATTCAGCAACTGTAATCCACATGGAAAAACGATCATCAGGAGTAACAAGAAACTGGAACAACAAGGTGAGGTATACTCTAGAGTCACAGGGCACTGCGCGGCTTGGATAGAAAGTCTTGAATCAAGAAAAGGAAAGCAAGGTAAACAAAATGAGGTCTACTCGAGAGTTATGAGGCGTAATGCGACTTGGAGTTCTGGAAACCAGGCATAGGAACAAGGCAGGAAACAAGGCTAGAAGCTGGATACTGGAATATGGGAACCTCTTCAGAGGAAAGCAAAGTTGACTCCGCAAGGAAATGCGCCAGGTTCCTTTAAGGGATTCCCAAGGTTGTTTACCTTGAGAATCCAGGCACCTCGTTTCACAAGGGAAAGTTGACTCAACAGCGTTTGAGGGCTAATCTACTACTTCGCCTTCGACATTCTCTTTGACTCCTTTCTTGCGAGATAGATTGTCTGCAGTCAAAGAATGTATCCTCCCCAGCCACCTCTCCATCTGATGAATCTAAGTTTGGGCGATCATCGGAATTTTCCCCAATTAAATGACTTTCTGAAGGTATAATTACAGGCAGCTGCAAGGTCACTGAGCTCGGATTCCAGTCTTGCAGGAGCTCATCAACCGATTCAGTCTTTGAGTCAACATCCATCATCTGTGAAGGGCCTGATCCTGAAGGCTGAACCAAGTTATATCACATCCAAACTACTTCCAGTACAAGGATGCAGCCATAGTGCTGGTAAGTCTGCGATGAGGTTACTCCAATATCCTTAAATTGGTCAAGTGTAATCCTCCTTTGGAGATAGAAATGCTCTTCTGCCAGCAGAACCTTCTTCCACCAGCTGACCTCAGAGATCTGCCAATGGAGTTGAATTAATCTGCTGTCTAAGATTTGGAAGAAGGTACACAACGGAATGGAGGAGTTGAATTATTCCAGTTCCAAACTTTCTCCAGCTCAGGAGCACAGTCACAATTTCTGCAAAAAGTCAGGCCAGGCCAAGGATAGTTCTGAATAATTTTCAGCATCCCTTAACTGGAGAAGGCTTGGGTACAGCAAAGCTTCGAATGTCCTGTATCTAAGCACCTCACTTCTGTTCAGTTTATACAGATAGGGTTATTCTCAAAGACTGTTATTGGAGAAATCAGTGTGATTCAGACCATTGATATTTATTTGGGAGTAAATGAAACAAGGCTGCAAAAGTATTTTCTTTCAAGCTTTAGACAATATGTAAGTTAGTTCAGAATGAGTGATCTATTTGCATTGCAAATATAATGTACATCCTTGAACACATTGTGCTGTTCATCTGGTGTCTTTTTTGAACAGGCTGGCTGGAGTTCTCCCATGTCCATATGGCTGTCTGTTAATTCAGTTAATAGATCTTCCAAGTGCATAACACCAAATGCCAATGACTGTGGGTGAATTAGGGACTCTGAATGCCATATCAAGTTGTTTGATGACTGGCGCCAGCATGGGGAACAAACTGCAACTCTGGAGAATAGGGTTTGAATCCCTGCATGGCCATGAAAACAAACTGAGTAACCTTGGGCAAGTAACATACTTTTTTAGTTCAGCTCAGAAAAATTCATGGGAGTTTTGCCTTAGGGTCACCATAAGTCAGAAAGAACTTGAAGGCACACAGAATAAATTCCTGAATTGATCCAAAACCACAATGCTACGGAAGCCCCCAAACATCACTACCTTAAAGGTATAAAAGTATAAAGCTTCCCAGGCCAATTTCTATGTCTTGTGGTCCTTTAAACAGTGAGGAGGGCAGTTTTTCATGAATGTGACTGTTCTAATATATTTTGGAGGCTGAAATTGCTCCTGTCATGTACAGAAGATGATGGAGTGTTTCAAGATCTCATCACAAAGGCTGCTGGAATCACCATGCTCCACATCATGCAGAGTCCTCAGCTCACGGGGGGAAACGTCAACTGTCCAGCTTCCCCCCCATTGCTTCTGGTGCGATACGGGAAGCCTCTTGTTGTGTTGCCTCTGTGGTGGCATACGTATGTTCCTCGATAGATTTACAATAGAGCCCTACCAGAATTTTCTCTGCATCGTGGGATCAGAGCCAATGGGCACCATCATAAAACTATTGAGGAACTGGTGCATGCCGCTCAAAACAACCCAATGTGATGATGTCGCAAATCTTGTCTGTAGTGATAGTGCAGAGCTCTAAAGATAGCAGGCTAGCATAGGGAGCAAAGAACAGGCAAGGTAATCAAACTGGCCATTACAAACATCTGCTTGCTAAGATGACTAGTTGTAGGGAAGATTGGTCTTATTCACAGTCTTCACTAGCCTCAAAGCCATCAGTTGCCACAGTTTCAAGCTCAGTATGTTTTGTGGTTGTCTTCCCCTTCTGCAGTTTTCAGTTTTCTTTAGGGTCATGAAGACTTTCAAGTAAGGAGCTTCTTCTATGTAGTATGAAGTTTACACACTGCATAGAATCAAACATAGAGAGACCACAAAATGAAATTCTTTTTCATGGACATTATAGGAAAACAGAATCAGAGTATCAGAGAACCATGAAGTTGTAAAGGACATCACAGGCCATGAGATGCAACTCCCTGCTCAGTTTACTAAGTGAAAATCAAATGTGTTTTTGCCTTTAAAAACAAAGAACGTGCCCCATATTAGAAGTTTGTTTTTCCCCTGTTATGTTTGCTTTGGCTAATGCTTGAATTTTTTTGGGGGAAAGTAACATTATTGTTTCCTGGAAGTGAAGAATTTTCATCATTATTATTATTTGCTGGTGATTTGAACTTCAGCAAACAAACACCACTAACACTATTCTGAAAAGCCTATTATCTAGCTGGTATTTCTGTGTTATGCTTGGAATAAAACAGAGTCGAAGTCATGCCAGAGACATCATTATGGGATGTTGGTGTTTGGAGATTTCTTCATATTATGTTGGAAAGCCAATGCATCAAGACAACTGAAGTCCACCTTGGGGAAAAGAAGCCAGGAAAAATACTATCAAAGTTAAGAAACAGGCTTCCCTTTGCCTTTCTTGGAGAGCTCTGGTTTGAATAAAGAATTCCCAAGGCTCTTGCTCGCTTGTCTGTCAGGCATGGTTCCCACATTTTTTCAGAATTTCAAACTGTATCAGCCCACCAAAGTTATGAGAAACTTCCTGCTTTTTACTGTGTGCTGCAGATGTACTTGGGCGGTCACAATGGCTCAGATCAGACATCTTGCAAATTAATTCCTTGAATTAACCATAGCCTAGACTTCAAACAGAACACATTATGCGACGTGTGGGGCTTGAGGATTCCAAGGCCGGAGTTAAAGTTTCTGGAAAAAACATTAACAACCTTAGGTATGCAGATGATACCACTCTGATAGCCGAAAGTGAGGAAGAGCTGAGGAACCTTATCACCAAAGTGAAAGAAGAAAGTGAAAAAGCTGGGTTGCAGTTAAACATCAAGAAAACCAAGATCATGGCAACTATACCTATTGATAACTGGCAAATAGAAGGAGAAAACGCGGAGGCAGTGACAGACTTTATATTTCTAGGCACGAAGATCACTGCAGATGCAGACTGCAGCCAGGAAATCAGAAGACGTTTACTTCTTGGGAGGAGAGCAATGGCCAACCTTGATAAAATAGTGAAGAGCAGATACATCACACTGGCAACGAAGGTCCGCATAGTCAAAGCAATGGTATTCCCCATAGTAACCTATGGTAGTGAGAGCTGGATCATAAGGAAGGCTGAGTGAAGGGAGATAGACACTTTTGAACTCTGGTGCTGGAGGAAAATCCTGGGATTGCCTTGGACCGCAAGAAGATCCAACCAGTCCATCCTCCAGGAAATAATGCATGACTGCTCACTGGAGGGAAGGATATTAGAGGCAAAGCTGAAGTATTTTGGCCGCATCATGAGAAGACAGGAAAGCTTGGAAAAGATTATGATGCTGGGGAAAATGGAAGGAAAAAAGGAAGAGAGGCCGACCAAGGGTGAGATGGATGGATGGTATCCTTGAAGTGACTGGCTTGACCTTGAAGGAACTGGGGGCGGCGACAGCCGACAGGGAGCTCCGGCGTGGACTGGTCCATGAGGCCACAAAGAGTTGGAAACTTATTGCTGGTTATTTCTAGGCCTAGTTTGTGGTAATGATCCCCACTATTCATTTGCAGTTTGGGGCTTTCATACTTTACAAAAAGTCTTGCTCACACAGCAATTATTTTACAAAGAGATGGTTTGATAGAGCCTTGTTCTGTGTTTCAGTTTGAGAGACTGAAATAACAACAGAAGACAGTATGGCTTTGACAGGGGTAGTGCCCAGTCTGGGGAGTGATGTCTCAAACTCAATCACAGACATCATGTGGAGCAGTGTCTCCAAGAAAACACAGCCACACACACAAGTACTATGAAGTCAACCTATTTGTATATATATAAAAAAATCATGGGCTACTGGAGATCCGGTGAAAGCTGCATAAATTGCATGAACAGGATTATAACATGCAATGTAAACACACCCAATAGAAGATAGAGGGATTTCAACTGGATGAAATTTGAGGAGAACATGGAAAGTTTTATTTTTCCAATTTAAATATTAAAGAATGTAAGGTCCTGCATTATAGAGAGGTAGCACCCCCTATGCAGTTCTCCATTATGAGGTTGTCCACATGGGGTCCCATACTCTGCATTTGGCCAGAAGTCTCCCCTGGATGTCCACGTAATGTCCAGGGACTTCCAGTTTGTAACATGGGTTAAAATCAGTTATCATAACTAATTAACCTATTTTTCCTTGCATTAGGACAAGTTGGTAAATGCTCTGGAGTTTAAGTGAAACTCAGGAGCAGGCATAGTTAGTGTACAGCTGAACCATCTCCAATTCACACCACTCCACTGTCCACATGGACTAGTGCTGCCAGCCCCTTTCCCCTGTGCTCCATGGTGTAGGAAAAAGTGGATGGATCAGGGCTGTGTCACTCTCCTTTTGTTATGAAAGACTGCCACAGAGCTCCAGAGAGCTCCTAGTTGCTGCTGGGTGCCTTTGCTGATATCACCCAGCCCTTTGAAAATGCACAGCCAGGGAAAAAGGAGGGGGATCCATGGCAGTTCAGGAGTGGCATCAGGGGACACCCAGCTTGTCTGAACTGGTTTGGCCTGGCTGGATGATCTGGACTCTGTCCCACCACCACTTTTTTTTCATGTCAGGAGCAACCTGAGTTGCTTCTGGTGTGAGAGAATTGGCCGTCTGCAAGGACGTCGCCCAGGGGACGCCCGGATGTTTTTGATGTTTTTACCATCCTTGTGGGAGGCTTCTCTCATGTCCCCACATGGAGCTGGAGATGATAGAGGGAGCTCATCCGCACTTTCTCCGGGTCCCACCACCACTAAGTGATTGAGATGGGGGGCAATAAAGTTGTCATTGGATCAGGTTCTGAGTATTCCTACTCCAGACTGGCCTTGGATTAATTGGCTCGTTTAGCTGCATCCTATATCTCCCCACTCAGCCTCTCATGTTCACTTTTCAGCTGCAGAACTCCCCACATGACCATTCATGAGGGAACAACAGGGGGCAGCAAGGCAGAATCTGGCTACTATAGTTAGATGCAGAAGAAAGACAATCCACTGAAATCTTCAAAAGATAATGAAGACTTATCTCCTCATCACACTGGGGGTTTGGGCCCCCTTTCCCCCTTTGGGGCGAAGCCTGCCAAGCACCATCAGATGATGCTGGTTTGGCCCCACCTACATTCCTCCTAAAGTGGCGAGGAAGCATTGCAAGATGCTGCTTTGCTCACGATGGAGAGGTAAGTAGGTTTTGAGTAGCTCCAATGGAGGTATTCACATTTTTGGTGCCTTTCTCCCATCTGATGGGGACAGTGACAAGATGCCAATATGCCTTGTCCCGTTATCCCTGTCTGATGGGGGAAGTAGGAATGGTGTGTAGGGCACCGTGAGATACCCCGAGCACCTGCCCTTTCACCAGGGATTGCCGGCAAAATGGAGCAGCATGTGAAGAGGTCCATAGATGCAATCTTCTTTCCACTAGTCACAAAATGACCTTGAAGAGGTAACTACATGTGACATTAATATTTATTTAACCTAACTACCATTGAGAGATTTGCTTCTGATAAAATGTTCATAGAATAACAGGATTAGTGGTGGTGGTGGTGGTGGTGGTTGTCGTCATTGTTGTGTTTGATGATATAGTATTAGTTATTCTTCAAGTCTTTCTCTTCTAGTGCTTGTGTATGCGTGTCTGCTATAAGTTCTTTATTTTTGTTTTTATATATTTTCATGCTTTTGTAAGCCACTTTGAAGATATTGAGAAGTGTGTGTGATGGACATAAATACTTGAACAGAACAAATAAGGTGACTCATATGAAACACCCAGTAGCAGGTTCCTGATCTAAGTAAATTTCCCAATGTTTCAACAAACTGAAAGGAGGTTAATGCTCTGTGTTCAAGAAGAAAGCATGTAATGACATCACTAGTTAGTCTTAAGGTAAGTCTGTTTTAAATGACAGAGGAAAATGAGATTTTCCAATATTATGCACTAAATAGAGTTGTATGAGCTTGGGATTATGAACACAGCCTTCAGATTTGTTGAGTTGACAGCTCTGACCACTAAATCCCATTGGTTCACTCAAATCCATAAGGGTGTGGAAAAGCTTACAGGGTTTTACATAAAGGATTTTTTAAAAAAAGAAACCAGCAGCTCAATACAACAACAACAAAAACAAATACCATATCACCACCACCCATGGCTACAACACATTCTTTAGATGCAGCTACATGCATTCTGATGTGCACTGAATTCAATCAACACAAGCTTTACACAAAATACACAAACAACACTTAACTAAAGTTAGAAAATACAGGGTGTTTGAAAAAGAACTCCCTAGTTTTAATGTAAAACACATTAAAACTAGGGAGTTCTTTCTCAAACGCCCTGTAGATCAAGTGCCAGTTTATTCTCCTTGCTTCCTCTCTAGATGAGAGGGGTGAAATGAATAGAGGAGGGATTAAGATGATTGGACAATTTTCCCGCATTTCCCATTGGGGCCAACCATGTATCCCTTGCGATGTTTCTTTCATTGAGTTCTGCATTCTTTGATTCCTTGTCAGGGGCTATGATGACTAGGGATTATGGGAGATGCAACGTAGCATTATTTGAAAGATCAACTGTTCTCCACCCCTGCTTTAGAGGCTTGTAATATGCTTCATAAAAAAATCTTAGTCCTCTTTATGTCAAGGGGACAAAGTAAACATTTTAATATTCTTTTTTAAAATTCAAATTAATTTGTTCACATTTGTGCACAATATAAGCCCAATCAGCAAACCAATCCACCTATCTGCATTTATGAACTGTTTCCTGCATTCAAAAGCCTATTTTTACCAAGACCTGCCCTATTCCCTGGTTTAAATCCAACTCATAATTTGCACCACTTACATATGTATACCAGTAAGTAAGCCCCTAGGATTCATTAACACATATTAATAAGTTGAAAAAAAATCATTTTGGATGGCAACACCTAGCATACAAAGTTGTTTAAAAAACAAACAAAAAAAAAAACACCGAATTCACATCTGGGAAAATAAGTATAGAGTTGTAGCTAATGCAAGTGTTAACTACAAGTCTATCTCATTGTCAGCATAAAATACAGGATTACTGACTTCATTAGTAGACATGGAATGGTCTTAGAGATTGGTAGATCAGTTTTATAAAATTATACATTATTAATTAATAATGTCATGTTTTCTGAGTTTTGTAAGTCAACCTACCTTGAAAAAAAATCATACTAACATTAAAAAATATTAATCTTAGGGGCTGGGTTTAGCACAGCAGGCTAAACCACTGTGCTGCAGAAAGATCCTATTGATCAAAAGGTCAGCAGTTCAAGTCCGGGTTGGGGATAAGCACTTGCTATTAGCTGTCCACCTAGCAGGGTCAAAAGCAGAAATGTGAGTAGATAAAATAGGTTTTTAGCGGGGAGGTCATAAAGGTACCTTTAAGGACATTGTTCAGGAGGATCAGGAGGAGCTCCTTGGTATGGAAGATAGAGCCCCCCCACCCCCACCCCCACCCCCATTGGCCGGAGTTGAGCACAGCCTCTAAAGATGCAAGAAATAAGATGGAAAGATGTCAGCATAAGGAGATATCGCTATTGACCTCCTCTCTGTCTTGATGGTGCTGAATCCACAGTAATACAGTAGAATCTCACTTATCCAACATTTGCTTATCCAACGTTCTGGATTATCCAACGCATTTTGGTGCTTAATTTGTAAAATCATAACCTAATTTGACGTTTAATAGGCTTTTCCTTAATCCCTCCTTATTATCCAACATATTTGCTTATCCAACATTCTGCCGGCCCGTTTATGTTGGATAAGTGAGACTCTACTGTATGTTAAGAACTTCATTGGGAATGTAAGGGGCTCCTCTGTCCCCTCTTCTTTTTTAGGTGGGGGGGGGGACTCTAAAGTGCTTCAGATGTGCTCATTTCCTCAATTTAAGAATGCAAGTAAGAAGTAGAAGGAAAATGCTCCAAACCTATATTTTACTGATATTCTTAGAAAGTACAAATGCATATGCACTGCTCATAGATGATCCATGTCCAGCTGTAGGAGGAGGCAAATATTCAAACCCTTTGATTTGGTCCAGATGTTGATTTGCATGTTTCTGATGAAATCAAAACTGGAAAAGTAAGGATAGAATCAACTTTGAAAGCATGTCTCCTTAAGAACTTCGATGGCAGTAAGAAAGCGCAGGACATTCTTGGTCAGTACCTCAAGGCTGTAGAAAAAAACTTCCCTACTGAGGTCCATAAATATTCATTACTGCTTTGCTTCAAAGAGCTTTTGAGGCCCTTTAGTGTGCTTGGGATTTTGCCTTTTAATTGATTTTTAAAAAACTATGGAGATGGGTGGGTTAGAAAGATGTAAATTTACTGTATTACTGTAAATACTTGAGTGAAGAAGGAATAAAAATGTGACACTGGTGAAGATCACTCCACCCCTTCCTCTCAGTATAGATGAGATACTGTATATACTCTAGTATAAGCCAGTTTTTCAGCCCTTTTTTAAAGACTGAAAAAGCCCCCCTCGGCTTATACTCGGGTGAGGGTCCTGGTTGGCTTATATTTGGGTCAGCTTATACTCGAGAATATATGGTACATTTATTATTTTTCTCTATTATTATTGGTATTAATACATTTATTATTTCACTCTGATCTTATTATTATTATTGCATTTATTATTTTACTCTATTATTATTACTTGTATTATTTTCCTGTATTTATTATTACTATTATTACATGTATTATTTTACTCTATTATTATTAAAAGGATACATAAGCACATTTACACTGAAGATGAGAATAATGATTTGATCAGAGTTGGACAGTCTTATCTTAAATTTGAGCTTTATGTAAATATTCAAAAACATTTAATCTACTGATGCCTCAATTAATGTAATTTTATTGACATCTATTTTTATTTCTGAAATTTACCACCCTCGGCTTATACTGGAGTCAATGTTTTCCTAGGTTTTTTTGTGGTAAAATTAGGTGCCTCAGCTTATATTTGGGTCAGCTTATACTCGAGTATATACGGCACGTTATCCTAATTTCTCTTAGGAAGCATTTGAACAGTAGGATTAATGCAATGGGATGTCACTTTAGCTGCCATGGCTCAATGCTATGGAATAACAGGAGTTGTAGGTTTACAAGGCCTTTAGCCTTCTCTGCCAAAGAGTGTCTCACCAAACTACAAGTCTCAGTATTCCTTATATCGAACGATGGCGGTTAAAATTGTGTCAAACTGCTTTACTGCTGCGGCGGAGATGCACCCGCTATTTCATAAAAATATATTTGCCTCACTGGGGAGTGATGAACCTTTTGCAGTATGGGTCCTCATGAACATCTCTCATGATCATGTCTTGATTCACTTTGCTTATCATCTTGAGTTTCAAATAAGTAGGTTTATTATGCTCCCATGTACACTGCACTATAATGCAGTATGGGGGTCACACTATCCAGAGGTGTAAAAATGATAATGAAGTTTAACCCAGAATTCTGGGTTTTAAAAACCCTCCAAAGATCCAGACCTTTCAGTAAGGTTGAAATCCTAGAACGTGTGGCATGTGTGGAGACTGCTCTTGGGACCACCATGTGCGATCCTTGGGGGCGGTCTGCACAATGATCCTGCCTGGCATGGTAGAGATAGCCTCTCTTCCCATATCCTCTTTCTAGCCTTGAAACATTTAAAAATAGGCTCTTTATTGAGTCTGGAGGGTCTCCTATGCTTTGTGGACGCCTCTAAATAATGCATGAAGCTTCTGAGGGGAAATTCTCCACTCCCCGCTCAAAAACTCCCTGGCATCCTAGCAGCACCATGGAACAAAATGAACCCTTTAGGATCAGTGAGGAGCCTATTCTTCACCCTTTTCAGGCTAACAAGGAGGTGAGGGAGGGCAGGGGCTGGTGGCCATACCCCCTCCCCCATGCCAATTGCCAAGGTTTAAATTCCTGCACATTTTCTGCAGTGTGGAAGGGCCCTATAAGTGTTTTTACTTATAAGATAAAGGTTTTTCCCTGGCATTAAGTCTAGTTGTGTCCGACTCTGGGGGTTGGTGCTCTTCTCCATTTCTAAGCCAAAGAGCCAGCGTTGTTCATAGACACCTCCATGGTCATGTGGCCGGAATGACCGCATGGAACGCCGTTACCTTCCCGCCAGAGCGGTACCTATTGATCTATTTTATTTTTATTAATTTATTTGCAATATTTATATCCCGCCCTTCTCACCCGAAGGGACTCAGGGCGGCTTACAACACTGGCACAATTAGATGCCTATACAAAATCAATCAACAGTACATAAAATCAGTTAAAAACAATTAAATAAAATATAAAATTACAGTATATAAATTTTAAAAATATATATGCTCAGATCTGTTCATCCGAAAACCTCGTGCCTTATCCATAGGTCAGTCTGTGTCATCTTTATAATTTATTCGTTAAAAGCCTGGGCACATAGCCATGTTTTTAGGGCTCTTCTAAAGCCCAAAAGAGTTGGAACTTGTCTGATCTCTATTCACATTTGCTTGTCTTTGAACTGCTAGGTTAGCAGAAGCTGGGGCTAATAGTGGGAGCTCACCCCACTCCCCAGATTCAAACTGCTGACCTTTTGGTCAGCAAGTTCAGCAGCTCAGCTGTGTAACCTACTTCACCACTGTGGGTTCCATGCTTTTACTTATAGGGATGTTTGTTTTTTTATCATGTCAGAAGTGGCTTGAGAACATACTGCAAGTTGCTTCTGGTGTGAAAGAATTAACCATTTACAGAGACATTTTTTTTCATGCCAGGAGCAACCTGAGTTGCTTCTGGTGTGAGAGAATTGGCCGTCGGCAAGGACGTTGCCCAGGGGACGCTCGGATGTTTTGATGTTTTTACCATCCTTGTGGGAGGCTTCTCTCATATCCCCGCATGGAGCTGGAGCTGATAGAGGGAGCTCATCCGCGCTCTCCCCGGGTGGGATTCGAACCTGGCAGCATTCAGGTCAGCAACCCAACCTTCAAGTCCCAAGGCTTTAATCCACTAGGCCACTAGAGGCTCTGCCTAGGGGACACCCGGATGTGTTACCATCCTGCTGGGAGGCTTTTCTCATGTCTCTGGAATCTAGAGCTGACAGGCAGGAGCTCATCCTGTTTCACGGATTCGAACTGGCAACTTTCAGGTTAGCAACCCAATCTTCAGATCAGCAGTTCAGCTGGCAAAAGGGTTGAACCCATTGCACCACCACAATGCTGGTAAAACTATATTTCCCAGCTGTGATTTCATACTAATAAGAATGCTTCAGGGAGCTGTGTGCATTCTACTGCTACTTTCCGCATCTACCTGGCAAATAGGAGTGTGGTGTATCTTAATTAGCAATGCTATGCCTGGTTATTTCACTCCATCAGCTCAAAGGTGTTCATTACTGTCAGACTTTTGGGAGTTTGGCCACCGAGACACTGCCAGACAAGTGGTGAAAGAAGTCTGTACATCCAGTTGGAGAGTGGCAGGAGGGGGAACCTCCCATCCTGACAGACAAATGGGATGACTGGGCGACAGGAATGTCAAGCATGATCAACTCCTCAAATAAAGCATAGGAGCTGGGGGGGGGTGGTGCCTCCCCCTTCCCACTTCTCCCTCCTCCTTGACTCCAAGTCTTTTGGGAAGGTGAGTTCAAGAAAAGAGATGTTACACTTTCTGACAAGATAATTAAGCCTTCACTTGTGTTATATGTATAGCACAGTCATTGTCTTTGCACAGTTCAAACACCTCCCCCCAAATGCCAGCATGTTTCCTGAGATTTGTCACTGATGATCAATGTGAGCATTATCTTTCAGGATTGATTTTCTTACCCCCCCCCCCCCCCCCTCACACACACACATAAAAGGCAAGGGTGGGTAATTGGGGTCTCTACAGATGTTGTTGTGTGCCTTCAAGTCATTTTTAACCTATGTCAACCCAAAGGCAGGCCTATCATGGGATTTTTTGGGCAATATTTGTTCAGAAAAGGTTCACCATTGCATTCCCCCGAGGCTCAGAGAGTATGACATGCCTAAAGTCACCCAATGGATATCATGACTGAGAGGGACTAATGGAAATTGGAATCCAGAAATACCTAGAGAGTCATACATTATCTATACATGCGCATCAGCTTGCTCTGTGAAGGATGAGACCAGTTTCTCTGGCATTGTGTCCATGCAGTGGTCAACCAGTTGCCTTTTAGAAGGCCACCAGCAGAGAATGGACGTCAAAGCTGAATTCTATGAATTCATTTTTACTCTGAACTTTTGTTGGATCATATCCATGATTTTGGAGGTATCTGTTATCCATCATATTAACTTTGTCTGCTTAAATTAAAAAAGGATGTTTGTTTTAGAAAAATAAAATAAAAATACATTTTATCTCTCTGTGTATACATTTGCATTTTTTATTTGGTAAAAAGGTTCAGTCAGCAAGGACACTGCTGAGTTTTTGTCAAGTGATTTTAAAGTTGTTAAATATGATTGGAAGAGTGTTGGTCTTTGGATGAATGCTTTCAATGTCAGGTTTCCTGTTCTGGTCTTCTCTTATGTATGCTATCTGGGAAACATTATTTCTAAGACTTCAACATACTCTAGCCAAGTCCTGTGGTCCTCTTGTAAGAATTACTGTTTTTTCCCCTCCTATGATATACAGAAATTCCCCTAGTTATGAATTAGAACTAGATAGGTGCTATAGGTTTGTTCTTAAGTCAGAACAGGTACATTTTAAAGTGTAACATTTTCTCTCTCTCTCTCTCTCTCTCTCTCTCTCTCTCTCTCTCTCTCTCTCTCTCTCTCTCTCTCTCTCTCTCTCTCTCTCTCTCCCACACACACACACACTCTCTCTATATATACATATACACATACACATACATACTTTGGATAGCATAGGGAAGGGTTAACACCCCTTTTGTGTTTGTATGTAAGTTGAAACAGGTACAACCCCATGGTGTTTTTTTTTTTTTTTTGCTGTCTGTGCTCCTGTTCAGAAGATTTCACCTCACTTTCTGTTCCTGTGAGAATTGGATTTTGAAAAAATGACTTGTTGTGGAAACAAGGATTGGTGATAAAGCTTCAGTGGAGACACCTTTCCCCTATGATAACTTTTCCAGGGGGTGAATTGTCCTTCCAAGGGGTAGATTTGTCTCACTTCCTGTTGTCTCACCTCCATGACAATGAATCATTTGTAAGTCGGATGTTTCTAACCCAGGAACTGCCTGTATACATAAACTGCTCTGCTTTGTATATCAGCTGGGATAATTCCTCACGTCCTACCTCAGCTCGGTATCAATATCAAGAAACAACTGGTATTTGCTTTTATATAAACAAACATAAGCTCAAGCTTATGTGTTCTTACTCTTTCTTCTTGCATATCCTTTCTCCTGTGTGACTTGACTTGACTTCTCAGTTTGGCAGAGAAATTAATCAGAATCCCATTTCCACTCCTGGACTTGAACTAACCTTTATTTTGTAATTTGGATCCTATTTTGCTGTTGTTATATGATTTCTAGTTGACTCTGACAAGTATATTGAATATTAGGCTTTCAAGGCAAGATTTATTCAAAAGTTTGTTGTAGCTTTCCTCAAAGGCAGAGAGAGTGGAATCTGCCCAAGGCCACTCAGTGGGTTTTAGTGATTGAACAAGGATTTAAGCCCTTGTCCGCTGGAGTCCTAGCCCATGACTTACACATCCTGGTTGTCTTTTGATCCTATATATTTTCAGTTTAATGGATGTTGTATTTTGAGGATTGATCAAAGGAAGCTGGGGTAGTTGCAACCAGGATTTATATAATATATAAACAAGGTCTTCAATCTAAAGTTGCCTGACCCTTCAGCAGAATTCTTCCTCTGTGTCCTGAAATGCCATGTTTCCTCAATCTTCCATCTGTTTCATAAACATACAGGCAAATGGAATGCCTTTATGTAGTATCAAAGGAGTGCTTAGAGAACCTTCCATTTCTTTCTCCTTACATTCCCTGAACATTTGTTCCAGAGTGTTGGAGAACCTCTGGAATGACATGGAAGGGGATGCAGAAAGGAGGAATTTGGTGGGAAAACATTGCACTCCTTCCCTTTACATGAGGAACAGAAACTGCTGGCTATCACCATAGTGCCATCCTGAAAACATCTGGTCTTGTCTGACTTTCACAACTAAGCATGATTGGCCTTTACTTGTGTTTGGATGAGATACCACCAGGTGGGGGGAAGAATCCTGCTTGAAAACCTAAAGATCAATTGCTGTCAGCCAGATCTGACAATACTGTGCTATGTATGGCCCCATCATGAATTATATAGTAGACTTGTGCATTTCAGCTGAACCTTAATCCATTTCTGCTAGCCAAATTTTGGGAGACCTCTGGATCTGTTTTCGCCTGCCTCCCAAAAATGGGCAGGTAGCCGAATAACTATTTTCGGTCTGCATCCAAAAAATGCAACTAGATCCAGCCTATTGGCCCATCATTTTTAGGGTTATTGGGATGAAAATGACTACATTTGAAGGGCACATCTGGATCTGGATCTAAAATGTTAAATTCATTTGAATAATTTAAAAAAAGAAGTAATGCAAAATTTGAAGTCTTGCTATTCATACCTGCTTGTTTTGATTTACACAAAGTATAATACAATTGTATCCAGAATAATAAGATCTGGTGCTTCTGAATTTCTGTTTGAGCATGAAGCCACTAGATATTGCATATTGCAAAGCTCCAAAACTGACCTAAGTAAAAAGGTTATTAATCTTCTATACTTAGTAATTCCTTTCCAGGTATGGCTCAATGAACAGAGTTTTGAGCCTAACCTTGTGAGCTGAGATGGGATTCACAGCTTTATTGAACCATGTTGTTATTTGACTGATTTTGAGTAAATAATTTCCCCCCTTTCAAACGCTTCTTATTCAGGAAGATTTTATGGCTTTATTGAGATTTTTGATGCCATGGATTTTTATTGTTCATTCAAATTATCTCTATTCAATTCTAGATTTGAAAGTCTTGGTCCCAAGTACACTCATTACTAAACAATGCCCTGCCACAATTTTGTAACTCTCTTATAAAAGGAAAGGAAAACACACACACACACACACACACACACACACACACATTTTACATTTATTGTGACTTTCAATTCAAACAATTAACCTCTAATTACTTTGGGGTCAATTGATTAGATTTGTTTTTCCAGGCCTGCAGATACGTAAAAGAGACACATTATAAGTATCTCACTAGCATGCAGCTGTACCAGTTTTAGGCCTTACTTGTTGGATTTTTCTCAAACATATAGCAATGTGTCTATTGTACAGATGGACAAGCCACCGCCCCCATCACAGATTGAAAATTTCACAGACCAGATGACCAAACATTTTTGTTTAAAATTACAAAGTTGTAGTAATAATGGGAGATTTCAGATACCATCATATTTGCTGGAAGACTGTAAGGTCCAAAAACTTCCCTAGTTGCATTGCTGACAATGTCACTGCCAGAAGGTGGAGGAGGCAACAAGAAGATTGACTTTTAGATATGATTCAGCTCTAACTGGCCAATAATGTAGCAGTAGTGGGAATATTTGATGTGACTGACCACATTCTACTGGAATTTGTTATAAAGAGGAAGAAGGAAGCCAAACATAGTAGGACACACTACGAAATTTAAGATAGCTGATTTTGGTAACCTTGGGGAAATACTGTTTGATATCCCATAGTATGAAATGCTCAACGTTCATATAATGCAGTTTGAATGGTCACTGTAGACTCATATAATGCAGTTCAATGCAGTTAAACTGCAATATACGAGTCTACACTGATTATATAATGCAGTTCCAAACTGCATTATATGACAGTGTAGTTGGAGCCTATGTCTCCTGATAGCATCTTCCTATCATCCCCATGCAGTTGCTCAACTGTCCTTGTTCTTCCTCTTGTTATGAATATAAACAAAAATCCCTTTTTATTATTTTTGACCTCTTTAGCAAGCCTGAGCTTACTCTGAGCTTCAGCTTTTCTCAAGATTTCTTTTACTTAAGTCTTCTTTCAAAAGGAACAAAATGCTCTGCAACAAAGTATGCCGTTAGTGAATTATAGTAGACAACTGATAAAGAATACCAACCTACTCTAAATGAAGGGCTGGATAAACTGCATCAATGGACACCAAAGGCACTTATATATGTAATCTCAGATAATCTTTGATAGTCTTAGATAATGTTTGGAGAACAGGAGACATCTCAACAGATTGACAGAAGGTAAATGTGTTGACATTTACTGGGAATATTGCATCACTAGTAATATCTGGGGTGGGAATTTATGTGATTTTTTTTGTCCTTTTTCAGGGCTGGCCTTACCAGAAGGTGAGACAATGCAATTGCTGCAGGCATTTAATTTTGGAACTCATTAAGGGGCATCACATTGTTATGTACTTTATAACAATTGTATTGTTGATGCCAGAACTGGGAAGAAACCTGCGTGAGGTTTTTTGGCTCAAGTTTTAGAATATTTCACTTTGGCTGCTATGTCCCATGATTTGAGGGAGGGGGGAAGTATCCCTTGCTGCTTTGCCTCAGGCAAAAAAATGCCCACCCAGACCAAACCTTCCAGGATCAAACTCAGAAAGTATTCTTATGGGTCCTCAAAAGATCTTGAAAGGAGACATTTGCAGCCCTTATGGATGTGGTTGATTTCTTGTTCTCATCTAGTTTTTAACTGAACAGTTTATTGCTTGTTCAGCAACTAAGGTACCAAAATGAAAGAGTGCCAGAATAAGCATATATAAAATTTCTCATGTTCTTGTTATCTTCTGTTTCAAGCACCATCTAACGGTTGCTGAGTAAACTGCAAGTTGTTCTTTAGATGCTGAACAGCTGTGCAACATTCAGGACTGCAGCTCAACTTCTACCAGGGGAAAGTTGTAAGAATGAACGAACAATATGCTCCCCCATCCCCTTAAATCATCACATCAAGGAGTCATCTTTCACTTTTGGAGTATAATGCCACCCCAATTGCCTAGGGTTTTATGATTTGTCCACACAAATGTGCTGTACTACAAAGCAAGCATTCATCAGAGAAGACATCACGCATAGCTCAGACAATCTGCCAAAACAGAAACCGGGCAGAGTTTCATTTTATTAAGTTACAATATTTAAAAGGAAATCTTAGAATCTTATGTTTTGCCAAAGCTCGCTCTCTGCATTCACGACATAGCTGTCAATGATATTAACTGCAATTTGTGTCAGGAATGTGTGACTTTGTTTCCCATGACAGAGCAAAGAAGGAGTAAATTGCCTTTTCTGAAACTCCATGCTTTGTTACATGTCTACATAGAAAGTCACAGACAAACACTGAGGTTGCATTCCCAAACACAGGTGAGAGCACTTCTCACTGAACACAGTAGGACTTACTCCTGAATAAAGATAGTTAAGAATGAACTTAAATATCTTGTTAATTCCAACAGCTAAATTTCAACAGCTCACAGAGCTATCAGTATGAGAAAAGTAAACCTTTTACTTAAACAAAGCTTGTGCCATGCAATCATATTTAAACAATTCGGAAGTGTTTAACAAGCTCACTGATTATTGTGTTTAGGACTGTAAGCCTTTTAGATAAGGTTAGTGATGGATATGTCAATTGCCTTCAATGTATCTGAGCCAATACTAAGTTTAAGTGTGCATGCAAAATGAAAAAGTCTTCCTATATGTCCCCATGGGAAAAATGGGTAACTAGGTTGAATTGCAATGCAGTAGATATCATAACTAGATAGAAACAAGGTCTAACTTGACTCTACAGAAGATGACATTTCAGAAGATCTATATCTATTAGGGCAAACAGTGATCACTAAGGGACTTTTTAAAAACTACATCAATAACCACCCTGGCTATTGAGAGTAGTAATTATTTGCCTCCACCACCATAAAAACCCTATAAAAGAACGAAGTCTTCAGAGAAAGGAGAAGATTATAATCACAACTATCCCTGCCAAATCCAGATAATTGGAAAGTATGTACTTTTGATCAAATTATACAGCACTTCCCCTTCACTTCAGGAGGAATGGGGGTGGGGACAAGCCAGATTCATCTGATGGCAACCATCCAAAAGAGGTGATTAAAACCCCCATATGATGAGCTCGTAAGTCTCATTGTATGAAGTTTGTTTTTTGGTGTCTCTCTTCGCATGTAACAATAGTTTGTTCATGCCATAGTGTCCTTGGCTGTTTCCTAGGCCATTCTTCTTTTTATTTCTAAAACCTCCTTTTAGATTGTGGCCATCTCTACATAGCCAAAATAGAGTAGACATACCACTCACTTGTTGTGGGGAGCCCACATGATGCATGACTGGTTTTGTAGCACAATCTCTGCCTCCAGCCTTTAATCTGCATCTATGGAGCATGGGATCTGCTTTGGAACTTCCTGTGAGCTCTAGAGTGATACCATGAATTCAGAGGTGTAGAAAGCTGGATCAGGCTGAATCCAATCCAATCCACTGCCCACATGGCCAACAGACCTACCACTACATCACATTCAGCATGCAACCACCTTCCAGAGACTTGGTAGTGACGTTGCATTTCTAGTGATGTTATTTTTGGTGGAGGCCCCTGGTGACGCACCAGGTTAAACCGCTGGGCTGCTGAACTTGCTGATCGAAAAGTTGGAAGTTCAAATCTGGGGAGCGGAATGAGCGCCCGCTGTTAGCCTCAGCTTCTGCCAACCTAGCAGTTCGAAAACATGCAAATGTGAGTAGATCAATAGGTACCGCTCCAGCAGGAAGGTAACAGTCATGCTGGCCACATGACCTTGGAGGTGTCTACAGACAACTCTGGCTCTTCGGCTTAGAAATGGAGATGAGCACCAACTAGATCTAATGTCAAGGGAAAATCTTTACTTTTACCTTTACTATTTCTGGTGCTGAACCTTGTGACCAGAAATGTGACATCACCAACAAGCCTCTGGAAGAGAGTAGTTGTGTAGTGGCAGTGGTTGTGATTAACCTTCAGACCAGCCAAGCAAGTAGTTGGACAAAAGACTCCCCGGGCTGCATCAGAGCAGCTCCTGAGACCTTTACACTGAAGTTATCTAGAAAGTGTGGCCTTTGTTTGCACTTGGACCACAATATTTACTACATTTACACTAATTTCAGTAGGGTTAATATACATAAAAATAAGGAAAGACAATATTAGACTGTAGAACTGTAGCAAGTGTGACTGATTTTCAGCTTGCCTGAGTAAAAACTACTGTAGAGAGCTGCTGCAGCGTTTTGTGACTAAAAGTGAGAAAATGTCAGTAATAAATTCTAATTACAATGAAGTACTAATTGAATTCAGTAATACTTGCTTTTTCCCTCCCTCTAGCAGAGTTAAAAACTTCATAGACTTCACACTAAAAAGCAAGCTGTTATGTTCTAGGAAAGTTTAGATATTCTAGCAAGGACACTTTCTTGCCTACGTTTTTGTCTTTAGTTGAACATTCAGTTCAACAATCAAGGCTGGTCAAAATGGCTTTGAATATACTGTGTACCTTTTTGAGTATTTCACAGATTACACACTTTCTATTTCAGAATGAAAGGCAGGTGAGAGGATCATATTTTTGAATGCTTCCCCATTTAAAATTCATCTTCTATGTCACAAACTAGGACAGTGTACTTGGTCATGAATGAATTAAGTAACTGAACCAAATGCTAACCATTAGCTCATGAACAAACAAACTTAGGAAGAAGTCAGAGGAATAGGCATGCCTTTTTGTTCTTCCCACTTGAAACTTCATTCTTTAAGAATACTTTTCAGATGAATATTTGGATATTCCTTTTTAGCACTAGGATTCAATTTAATCACAATTACCATTGTTTTCACTCCCAATGCTCCAAAGCATGTGTGCATTTGAGACATTCTGTAAAATAAAACAACAGCCATTGTTTTGGGCAAACTTATTGTATCTCCTCCTATTATGGTCCTAAAATTATGTAACATTTCTGCAGCAGTCCAATTACACAAGGCAGGCAAATCGCAATTAGAGCAGGAAAGCAGCAACTTATCACATGACATTGCTCTTTTCTTGCCATTCTCCTGGTGGGAGACAGTTGAAAGGCGGTTCTTTTACAAAAAGAGGTTATGAATGGATTATTTGTGCTTGTAAAAGAAATACGTTTACCATCAGGAGACCAACAGAAAAGGAGTGATGTCATGTGATAAGTCTCAGGGCAAAACACTATCATGCTGCTGTAATTGCAATGTGCCCACCTTGCGTGATTAACTTCCAAGACAAAAATGTCTGCCACCAAGTGTGGAACTGAAATCAAGTCCATAATAGCCGCCTTGACAGGAAATTGAAAGAAAGGGAAAAAGAAAGAACAAAAGTGAGAGATGGAGGGGAATAGGCTAGTAACATATAATTTCCAAAGTGAATATGCATATTTCTTTTAATAAAAATGTCCCATAAAATGAAAGAAACGTTTAATAATTCAAACAAATGCAATGATTAAATGCAACAACAACAATAATGGAGGAAGGGGGGATCAAATGCATTAGGACATTGACATATTTGTTGCTGTAGTTTTCTGGCCGCTTCCAGACAGCACTTTAATTAACACCAAAGAGGGTTTAAAAAACCTACTTTGGCATGGGTCAAAGTCCACACAACCCTTAAAAAAAGCCATGCTTTCCTGGTGGGTTGGCTTCATCCCATCCCAGTAACTATCAAGGATGGTATCCAGTCACCACAACTCACCCTTTCCCAGCCAAAAGTCCTAAAATGGTTAAGAACTTACCCGGCTGCCATTATCTCTTTTGGCATGCTTTTTGGAACATGCCAATGTAGTTCTAAGAGATGGGGGGAGCAATCCCCCCTGTCTTCTAGCGCTTCATTGGTATGTTCCATCAGGCTTGAACAGAGGTCTAATGGTAAATTTTATTTTATTTTAATTTTATTTTGTGGGGAGTTTTGGGGAGGGGATGGGTGCCATTTCACATCTCTTGGCTCCAGGAGCCCAAAGGGTGCAAGTTGGGTGTATGGACAAGTCCCCAGGTAGTCCTGCCACTATGCGTGGGCCTGTTCCCACAGGGCCCATAGTCCATTAGACTTGCATCTTTCACAAAGGTGTGGGTCTAATGGGTTATCAGATTAATTTTGGATAAAACAGGGTTTTCCTGCTTTGTCTCAAGTTAATCCTCTTTTACTGAAGGCGTCGTTTGGACGCCTCCAGTAAAAAGTGAGAGAGGGCCCAGGATATGGGCCCTGTCTGGATGGGCCCTCTCTCTTTTTAAAAATTAATTCAAATGACCTCTCTGTGGATTTTGTTCTGGAAATTTCATGCACCAACTGCAGTAGTTGATTCTCAACCTTGCATAGGTTTCTTTTTAGTTCAGACATACCAGATGAAAACCACAGTCTCCTTTATGCTTGTTCCATATTTTTTAAAAAAATCAAATCAATCTTTAAAAAAGAGCTACAGTGTATCATTGCAATGGTTCTTTTGCATTGCAATACTATCAACTCTAACTTTAAAAAACAAAAGAGAGAGGAATAAAAATGCTCTTAAAATCATAGGACCACCTTGGCAACTATGACCTGTTTGTTTTTTTAAAAAACAATTTGGAAGTGTATATATAGAGGCAACAACAACCAGCAAAATCTGACAATGTCCAATGCTAAAAGTCATGTTCTTTTAAAACAAATGAAAACGCCAGTGATTTCCACTAAACTAAATTAGCACACTAGTGCTTTATGATAGAGAGAAGGCTGTATTTGAAAAAGTATGGTATGTTATGTACTGGAAAGTTTTGCAGTGGTATAATGACAAAAATGCTCACTTCTCCAACAGTTAGAATGCTGCTATTTTGACCTAACCCTTCTTTGATTTCTTTCCTTCTTCCTTCTATGTAATATATAGATTGGTTGTCAGTAGGAGAGCTTTCACAAATTACTTTATTGGCTGCATCACCCACAAGCTAAGTTGCCTGGAGAATTCCAGGAGTTGTAATTGAAAACAAACAAACAAACAAACAATTATTTCAAGTTATGACTATGTTATGCTTATAGTAGGAACTGATTTCACAAATTTTCTCTCCATATCAGAAACTTACTACCTGTCACGCCCTGGCAGCAGAGCACTAAGAACCAACAGACGGAGGCCAATAACAATCTAATATCTTTATTAAGAAAATATTATAGTAGAATAAAAACAAGCAGAGAATATAGTCCAGCAATAGACCTTTCAGGAAAGGTCAAATATAGTCCAGAAATATATTGTCCAGTATATTATATTAGAGTTCAAAGTTGTAATCCCAAAACCGAAACACACTCTACCTCCAAGCAGTTAGAGTGGGGAAAAATGTCCAAAAGTTTTACTGAAGTTTTACATGAGTCCAAGGCAGGGAGCTGGAGACAAGACTGGATACTTGGCACAAGATGCAAGGCTGGGAAACACGACGAGATGGGTCACGGAACACGGCAAGGCAAAGCACGAAGGAACTGGAGGTTGCAGACTTAAACGCAGTCCACACTAGGCTCGAACCGAAGTTAATCCTTAAGCTGATCTGTTGACTCCGCAACGGACTCACCAGTGCGGGGAACTTTTAAAGAACTTTAATCTTCCTGCAGAGCAGGTGTCCAGAGCTTCCTTTCCCAAGGGAAAGAGAAGCGAAACACATCTTCATCCAGATGCGTTCCTCCCTGAAAGCTCCCAGGGGAAACTTAGCTAATTAACGCCCTGTCTGGCTGCTAATCTCTCACTTCTCCTCGTATGTTCTCTTTGGAAACGGCTCGCCTGATAGAACTCCCTTCTCGCAAAGGGGGGGGGGAAGCGCTGGGAAGAATCTGTTCAAGGTCTGTTTTAATGAGTTCTTGGCAAGAATTATCTACAACAGGCATCTGGAATGGCTCCGTCTCTTGCTGAGACGGCAAAAAACCCATATTTTCATCATCATGATCCATGATGGCATTGGGGTCAGAACTCCGAGGCCCATTGGGCATCACACTACCTCATCAGATGGTATGATTTTAGAATCCTAGAATGCTTCCATGCCATCTGGAGGACTGGAGGACCCCAACTGGGGTGAAAACTTAGCCAGCACGTCACCTCCTTGCAGTGGCGATGCTTTTCTCATGTTATGGGGAAAGCATTGCAGAAAGGGATCTGTGCGCAGGTTGACAGATTTTCTCTGCTTCTCCCTCTTTCCTCCCCAGAAGCCTGGTGAAGCAGGATGCTTCACCAGGGCTATATGATGAGATTGTTAATCTTAGAAGGCCATGGCTACATGAGAGAAAGCGATGTTTTGGCTCCACAAGTGCACACCATGTTTCCCAGAACTTTTCATGGAATGACTATACAGTCAGCCCACTGCACTCACTAGGGATTGGATTACAAGATCCCTGTGATAATGAAAAACCACACATTTTTAAAAAAGACCTTTTTTACCTGAGAAAACTTCTCAGAAAGTTGACAATAAAATCTAATTGAGGGGTTTAGAGATTCATAGAGAGGTGTTCTCCAAAGGAATCTCTAGGTCTTTCAATGTGATTTTGTGGTCAATCTCTGGCAAAATATTTTAGTCATATTCACAAACAATGAAATATTTAAGAGTTAAACCTTAAAACGTGAAGGCCAACTGTGCATTGACACTGTCTCAATTCCTGCAGGGCACCAGATCAAAGATTCGAGAGAAAAGATCTTCAATATTCTGAAGCAATCTAGTATATTGAAGATTGTTTCTCTTGAATCTTTTATCTGATGTCCTGGAGGAATTGAGACAGTGTCAATATGGTATAAATTAGATTTAGTTGGCATCATGTTCATCATAGTTTATTATCAATACCACATACACGTTTCTTTTGCACCTTATGTAGAAGCCATTCTCAGTTCATAATCTCCATGGAGATAAAATAGCAAATTGTTGTTCACATTATCCCTAATTTGTTACATAAATCCCTGTAACATTAGATAGCTAGTGGAAAAGGAAAACATAGAAAAACAACAAAACAACATAGTCCCAGAGTTTGAACCCACACTTGGTCATGGAAGCCCACTAGTTGACCTTGGGCAAGTAACATTTTCTAAGCAACAGAGGCAAGAAATCTTACCAAGAGAACCTGATGTTAGGGTCACTGTATGCCAGGAATGACTTGAAGGCACACAACAACAGCATTTAATTATTTCCATTACAAGAGGTGTGCAGCATACTTGGAGAGAACTTTGATTATTTATAGGGTGCTTCCAAACTTTTCAGAAATGTGTCCAAAGTCGGTTTTAAAAACCTGCTTTGGTGCGCATTTCTGTCCTCACACCTCCCCCCAAATCCGGGCAATCCCTATGGGGTGTCCCCATGCCAGATTTGGGGGGGGAGGGTAGAGATTTGCCCCCTATACCTTTTGCGGTATCATTAGTATGCACCAGGAGACATGCCAGAGAGGTGGCATGGTGGCCCTGCAAGTTTTCTTTTGTTTTAAGGGCTTTTGGGGAGGAGGCTAGGGGAGGGGGTGGGGGGATGCCCTTCTCAGTTCTCCAGGCTTTTGAAAGCCTCAAGAACTGAGATGGGCACAAGACACTCATAAGGATGACTATTATTCATGGCTTCCTCTTTCTGTGGTAGGTGGTATAATACCATTCTGATTTCAGGAAGTTCAGATGTTTGCCTAATTGACACCTTTCCTCACTCCTCCATCAGAAGTCACAACCAAATAAGGATGGAAAGAATATTCAAAATGATTTTTTAAAACAGTCGGATTTTTTTTTTGAGTGGCAAGAAATTTCAACAAGAAGCATCCTGGATTGTTGAGAATTTTTGCAGTTCAAGACTTATTATGAATAAAATGTGCACATGTTGTTTTGTGCAGGAATCAGCATTTTCTACACAGCAAGCATGGGCACATTGTTCACAGAATAATTCCCAGATTTGGAATAGGCTTTGAAAACTGACATTTTAAGGTTCTTTATTTTTTGCAGCATGGGAGAAAATTGTTAAAAATTCTTGCTGCCTCCTTTTGAGGAGAAAATTAGCAAAGAAGTCTATCCCTATGCCCAGGGACAAAATAATGCCTGCATGTGGCCCAAGGCCATTTTGTGGCCTTCAGGGACCTCCCTTAATACACTCAATAAAATGGGGCCAAAAAAGTAATTTCCTAATCTTGTACGCTTTTAGCAGCATGAAACAGAGTTGTTGTTTTTCTCCCACATTTTCTCTTTGTATTGCACCCTAGAACCTTGAACCCTACAGGAATGGCTAGAGTGATAACAAGTAAAAGGCATCTGCTTATCTATCTATATAGATTGCTGGTTTGTGAAAGCTGGGTGATAGTCACATATGGCGCACACTGAACTGGAAAGGATATACTACACACAAAAGCATTGACACTGTTCCTTACACAGCATAATAATCAGGCTTTGTTTCAGATAAATTATACAGCCAAAAAAATCATCACCTGGGTATATTTTCCAAAAGACAGAACATGAAGACAGGTTGAAACAAATCCATCCATCTGTTAGAGCCCAAGGGAAAGTTGGAGGATGCTTTCTGAATTCAACACGTTTCTACATGTCACATGTAGAGGAGCTGTTGTTTGTGCAAATTTAATGTTCTGTCAAAAAGCCAGAGTTGAATCTTTTTGTTTGCTGTCAGACACTATTTTCAGAAGAGTTATGTACTATTTGCTTTTAAATAGTTCTCAGTTATTTACCAGGGCCACCTCATCAATTAAAAAAAATGTACCTGTCAGTTAAGTTGAACATGTTGTGCTTAATTCTCACTGAAACCAATATGGTTTACTTATATTTGTCATGATCAAGTTACTTTGTGTGGTTTCAGGCCATCCCGATCTGTGACTTTAACTTTTGCAGATTTTATTAACATGTTTTTTCTAGGGACCTCATCACATTGAGTTACGAATCGGTGGGGCAGCCATGCAGCATGGTGAATCTATGGGGGAACAGGGGAATTCCCACATTGCCCACTGCACCCCTTACCCCATCCTATGGGAGGGGGAAAACGTTGCTGCCTAGCTTCCCCGCAGTCTTCCCTATGGAACATGGGAATCATCCCACCATGCTGCAAAGATGCTTCCTCTACAGAGCCCCTCCAGAAGTTTCCTTACGTCAACTGATGGCATCCGACGGGCTCTGTGGAGGAAGTCTCCTGGCAATGTGCTAGGGTGTTTCCAGTACTCCATGTGATGAGGTGGTAGGAATCTCTCAATCTTCCAGTATGGCACTATCAAAATCCACCAGAAGTTGACTATAGACTGAACCATATTGGATGACTCAGAAATTTTCAGGGAGAAAACCTCTCTAGAAATTTGTAGGTACAGTAGAGTCTCACTTATCCAACACTCGCTTATCCAACGTTCTGGATTATCCAACGCATTTTTGTAGTCAATGTTTTCAATACATCGTGATATTTTGGTGCTAAATTCGTAAATACAGTAATTACTACATAGCATTACTGCATATTGAACTTCTTTTTCTGTCCAATTTGTTGTTAAACATGATGTTTTGGTGCTTAATTTGTAAGATCATAACCTAATTTGATGTTTAATAGGCTTTTCCTTAATCCCGCCTTATTATCCAATATATTCACTTATCCAACGTTCTGCTGGCCCGTTTATGTTGGATAAGTGAGACTCTACTGTAATTGAGACTGAAGCTTCTTAACCTTTTTCAACATACAGCCCCTTTTTACCTGAGAAATGTTTAAGCGACCCCAAGTATATAAAGAATGGAGGGAGAGGGAAAGTGTGGGAGAGACAGATGTGTATGGGTGAGAGAGAGGAAGCAGAGACAGAAAGACAGAGAAAGGAAAGTAGAGAGGCATGCACATGAGCAGGAAAGAAAGGAAGGCAATCCCAACATACAGTTTTGGCAACTCCATTTGTGGTCCCAATCCATTCTTTAAGAAGCTGCTCTAGACTGATTCTATGGTCAACTTCTTGTGGAATTAAAAAAATTGTTCTAGTATTTGGTCCATTTCTCAGTGATGTTTAGAGAGCTGCTGCTGCCATAAATGTTTTGGGAACCTGGAATGTACTCCTAAGCCAGTATTAGATGCCTCTATTCCAACTAAGTCTTTCTTCTTCTAAAATTAGGGAGACTTTGATTTGTGAAAGACCCTTTCTGGTTGTACAGTAGAGTCTCACTTATCCAACACTCACTTATCCAACGTTCTGGATTATCCAACGCATTTTTGTAGTCAGTGTTTTCAATGCATTGTGATATTTTGGTGCTAAATTCGTAAATACAGTAATTACTACATAGCATCAATGTGTAATGAACTACTTTTTCTGCCAAATTTGTTGTATACCATGATGTTTTGGTGCTTAATTTGTAAAATCATAACCTATTTTGATGCTTAATAGGCATTTTTTCATAATCTCGCCTTATTATCCAACATATTCACTTATCCAAAGTTCTGCCGGCCCGTTTATGTTGGATGAGACTCTACTGTATCATCTAATAAGCAGACTGTCCCCTCTTATGGAACATTTCCAAGACCAAATATGGTTCCTACCCTAATTCTAAGTTGGATTTTTAAAAAACTTTACCTTTTTTGATTCTTATGGTTTCATTGCTCTGGATTGATTTTACTATTTCTGCAGTTTATAATCCAGTTTTTGCTCACACAGTTTGTTTTACATTTTATCTGCATTGGTAATGGAGATCAGGGATAAGTCTAGACGGATGGTAAATGTAGGGCTGGATTGAAGCAGTAATGCTCCAGACTGGCCTTGGAGACAGCCATGTGCTGAACCCACTGTGGTGGATGGTTGGAGTACACATGGTCCAACTGGGCTGAGCCCATATCAGCCTTGCTGGATTGATACTTTATCTTCCGCATCACTGTTCCCAGGTGGTTGCAGAACTCTATGACCTCCTGGCCATTGTGGGCATCCCATGCTGGCACCAGGAGAAGTGCCCATGTAACCAGGATGAAGGAGGGGGCTGATTTCCCAGCTTTTTGTAGTCACACAGGCATCTCTTTTGATGTGAGAACGGTGCACCTACAATGACCAAAGCTTCAGTTTGCTAGGATAGCAGCTCTAGCAGTTCTTACAGACATTTCTCTTCTGGGATTTAATTATTGAACTTATCATTGCTAAATGGTTATTCTCTTGGGTTTGTCCCTAAAAGTCACAGGAGCCAAGCTGTTCATAGCTTTATTATTTGTAACCAGGACTTTTGAAATTGACTCTCAGTGAAGTAACAGGAATCATGGCTGATAAAGAAGAAAACAAGTCTTCACCTCATAAAAACTTATGTGTTGCTCTTATTCTAACTTTCCAACTAAAGACTAACAATTTAAAGACATAAAAGCACTTGTTTCCCCCAGTTTTGTCAAAATCAAGCATGAACAAGGGGGGAAAGGCGGTACCCTATTCATGTATAAATTAATTGCTTTTGGATTTCATTATGCTGTCAAGCCGTCTCCAAATTAGCACTGTAGGAACATAGGCAGACTCATTGTGACTGTCTTCAAGCTGTAGCTTTTCACAGACTTGAGAGTGCAATTGCCAAGCCAAGGCTGCTCATGGCATACCGATTTATTTATATATTTATTTTTGCAGTAAATAAAGCTTGCCTATCTATTTGAAAATTCTTCTACAAACCATCATTGTTATCCTAGTATAAGTTTAAAGTAACAATCATAAAACAACCCCATGATAAAAAAGTATGGCTATGTTACAGACTATCTAGTTAATAGTTATCAATAGTAGACGTTACTGTTTTTGGACAACTCCCAGAATTCCTCAATTTATTTATTTATTTATTTACAGTATTTATATTCCGCCCTTCTCACCCCGAAGGGGACTCAGGGCAGATCACAATGTACATTTATATGGCATAAATTAAATGCCATTAGACAAAGAACACACAGACAGACACAGAGGCTATTTAACTTTCCAGCTTCTGGCTTTGTGAGGGTATGCTCGATTCCGGCCACAGGAGGAGCTGCTGCTTCATCATCCATTGTGATGAGTCCTTTTTGATGGAGTACTTCCTCATCTGGCACACAGGCTGCTGGATGTTTTTATTGTGTTGTAAATTAGTTAAATTAGCTTCCCCACATAAGTGGTCCCTAAATTTTCCTACTGGACAGATGCAACTATCTTTCGGGTTGCTTAGGTAAACAACGAGCTGGGGCTATTTAACAGTCGGGCACTCAATCTGACTCGGGCTTTGAACTGAGGACCCCTTGGTCAGTAGTGATTTATTGCAGCAGGCTACTAACCAGCTGTGCCACAGCCCAGCCCCATCAATCGGCATGGCCCAAAATGTAACACCCTTAAACTCACAACAGTAGTAAAAAAAAGAGAGAGAGAGAGAGAGAGAATAAACTGCATGCTTTTGCTTGGGAAAGGGATCACTTGTGTGCCAAATATACAATAGATCTATAAAGAAGGAACCAAGAGACCTTCTCAAAGGAAGGCCAGGGCCATTGGGTGAAATGGACTTGCCTATTATGGAGCTACTCACAGGGGCAGTACAAGAAGACTGAAGGAACTGCAGTAGGAGTACAGTAGAGTCTCACTTATCCAACGTTCTGGATTATCCAACACATTTTTGTAGTCGATGTTTTCAACATAACGTGATATTTTGGTGCTAATTTTGTAAATACAGTAATTAAAACATAACATTACTGTGTATTGAACTACTTTTTCTGTCAAATTTGTTGTATAACATGATGTTTTGGTGCCTAATTTGTAAAATCATAACCTATTTTGATGTTTAATAGGCTTTTTCTTAATCTCTCCTTATTATCCAACATATTCGCTTATCCAACGTTCTGCCGGCCCGTTTATGTTGGATAAGTGAGACTCTACTGTATTTCTTCTCTCAAATAAATTTGAGTCTTCTCTGAAAAATAGCCAGTACAGCATGGGCATCCCTTATCCAGAATTCCAAATTCTGAAATACTCAAATATCCAAATATGGAGGTGGCAGAGATAGTGATGCTGTTGCTTTCTGATGGTTCAGTGTACACAAACATTGTTTCATGCACAAAATTATTAAGTGTGTTAAAGGTGTATATGAAATATAAATGTATTTCATTTCAGCCTTAGATCCCTTCTGCAAGATGTTGCACTGGGTATTCCAAGATCCGAAAATATTCAAAATCCCAAACACTTTTGACACCAAAGATTTCAAATAAGGGATCTTGAACCTGTACAAAAGAACCAAAGGAACCTGTACAGGAGGGAATTTGCCTTTTATAGGTGGATATAGCCAGTGTCTATCATCAAACTTTACAGGTGTTTTTGACATTTTAGTACCTATAAGAGCTAGAACATTATCCAAAACCCCCAAATAGTGAGTGCAATAGATCTGTGTGTGTGGGGGGGGGGGGGGTGGTGGTGGTGGTGGTGGTGGTGGTGGTGGTGGTGGTGTATTGGTGTCCGTGATTAGTAATGCAATGCATTTAACCTATTCCATCCACCCTTGTTAAAATCACACTGAGACCTGTTTCTAATTTTAAGAGGGGAATTAAATATTTTTACTACTGTTGTGAGTTTAAGGGTGTTACATTTTGGGCTATGCTGATTAAGGAATCAGTGGCAAAAATTAAAAGACTGAGCTGGCTCTATCCTATGCAGGAAGGGCATCATTCTGGATATTAGGGTTTTTGTTCACTTCATTGTGTTCATTGTGTTCCATTACTGTGTTTGTCTCACCATACCAGGAAGGGAAAGTCATTCTCATCAATCCCTGGAAAGATCAGTTAGTGGATTGCCTAAAGCAGGCATTCAGTTACTCATGTGATAAAACTGCAGTGATGCTGAAGGGGATAAAAATGTCACACAAGCAGAGAGAGTTTGAATAATATATCATTATGGGGGCGGGGTAGGGGAAATGAGGACAATGCCAACTCTAGGCCAGAAAAATAGTGTTCTCGTCCTACCCCAGTTTTGTTTGGCTGCACCACATGGATTCAAATGCAGGGCATGGATTTAAGTGCACCGTAGTGTGGTGCCAAATTTGTGGTAAATAAACAGTTCACTCTGTGAGAATGGGTGTTAATACAGCGATCTCTCTCATAGAAAGAGCAAGGCAAAACTTGGATGTCAATTTGGCAGGCATCGCAAATGTCATCTGTAAAATTATATCCTCTGCCAGAAAGCCTGGTGCCAATGCATACATTTTTCTGAATTCGCAACTTACAGAAGCACAGCTGTGAGGCTACTGAATTTTATGACTGTACATTTGCAGCTTGTGAATTTGTCAGTTGTCATTCCATCTTGCTGATATTCGATGGGAGCGAGAGATGCTGCACAGCCTTCCTCTGGCATGTTCCGGGTCCAGGCTTTTTGAAATGTTAATTAGAGAAGCTGCAATGAGCAATGGCACATAATTTGCTACCAAGTCTTCTACTCTTGGTATTTTCTCAGTACCGTGTGTCTGTTCGTTGATGTGTTTTCAAGTACCCATTAACAGACCTGAAAACACTCTTAAGAGACTACTGATTTTTTAATACCAAATATGATAATCAGATATGTCTTTGCTAAGCTGGTTGAAAAGTTGAATTTGCAGCAGATCATTTTTGAGATATTCTTGGCCTTATTTGTAGATGGATAAATACCTTGGAAGAAGTTTTGCTCTGATTTTGATGTTGCTCATGTGGATACACATTCTTTCTCATTTACCAGAAATCGGAATTTTTAGAAATCAATTAACCAGCTATTCTGATTCAATTTAGATGCAGATTCAGTTCAGCAGATACTCTTTCTAGCCATTCTCTGGCTATTTCATTTGTTATCCTAGACTCAAACAGTTTCACTGGTTATGATATAAAGAACACTATTCTGGATTGTTGGCATGTGCAGTGGTGTTATTTTACAGGTACTTGACAGCTGCACATGCAACTTTTGCCACAATGTTTTTCGTATTGCATGCTGTTTATCATAGTCAATCTATCCCAAAGATTATTTCAAAATTGCAACCACAAATGAGGATCATCCAGCAGCAATATTTCCACAAGTATGAATTATGACATATATTCATGACAATGAATGAATCTTCAAACATCTTTATATACACATATTGTCCAATTCATGTTCTAAGATACATGCTTAAAGGTACACAACACACATATAATTCGTGATGTTGTAAAGGGATGGGGGTAAGGTAATTTGTTTCATGACTTTTCCTGTAAGACAAGTCCCAACAGGCTGAAAGCTAGACTGTGGTTTTATTTCCAGATGTCTAGGCCTAAGGGCTGTAGGACTCTGGAAGCAATGAAGGACAAATCTGGCTGTTTCATAAGGAATTCTCCCTGGAATTTCTCACTAGCATATATTGCAGTGGGATGTCTGCCAGGGTCCTGCTTATGAAATAAAAATGGAAGGGAAAGCTTGGATGATGGAAAGGGCAAAATGAGGAATCTCATTAAGAACATTCTTGTTCTTTTTATGTGTGATTTACAAGGCCACAGACACACACGTGTGGGTATGCACACTTACATTTGCCTACCCTGTGCTTGTAGTTGTAGGGTGGTAATGTTGATTTTTAAAATATTTTTCTTTCTGAAACCTTGTAAGGAGGATAAATTGTAAACTGCAAATAAAGATCCAGAGATCTAAGCCCTTAACAGCCTCCAAGTAATCTTGACTCTGCCTGTTTTGATGTGGTCTGATTTAAAGGAAAAACACTGCTGTGAGATGTTTATTTAAATCTAGGAATATGCTTGCAACTGGTGTTTCTCTCCCATTTGTTAAAGCCTATGGTGGCCCATGACTGAAGAGCCAGGCTTCATGAGGTGTGTTATTCAAATTCTCGCCGCTTTATGATGAAGCCCTCCTCCCAGCATAAGCTTGCCCAACAGCCTGATGAGATTTTTTGGCTCCTTTTTTGTTCTGTTAAGGACACAGCTGCTTAACTGTTGGAGGAAAAATAACATATCCAATCTGAAGAGAACTGAGCATATTACACCATCTCTTTGTTGGCAGTTAATCAAGATAGAGTTCAGTTTGACATTTTATTATTCCTCATTGGTTGCATGCCAGTGCCAGGGTTTGGCAATGTCTTTTGTACTGAAGGGGCACTTTGTAACACTTTAGCATATATGTACCAAAAGCTTTACACTCGCCAAAGGCTATTGAACAATATCTGTTTTTAATCTTCTCTTTTACTGCAACATTATTTATTTAAAAACATTTTTTGGTGTAGAGCTAAATATGACTCATTAGTTCAAACCAGTATGTGAAATTAAGCCTGCCTCAACTGTTTTTATGGCCAACAGGCATTCAGCTTTATCATCAGTTCTTCCTTCAGGGGCAAAATACAGATTGCATCCTGAGAAGCACCAACTCAAACTATTATTTATTTATGAAACTTATTTATGAAAGGAGCCAGTCTTTGCAGGTCAAAATTATTTCACTTCTTAGCTTGCTTTTTCTCATCCTATTGTCTGTCAAACTTGCATCACACTCTGAAAGAGCCAGGTCTTCAGCTGTTTGGTAAAGGTAGACAGGGTTGGAGCCAATCTAATCTCCCTAGGGAGGAAATTCCAGAAGCGGGGGGCCACTACAGAGAAGGCCCTATCCCTTGTTCCAGAAAGCCAAGCCTGAGATAGTGAAGGGAAAGAGAGAAGGGCCTCCCCTGAGGCTCTGAGAGATTGTGCAGGCTCATAGGGGGAATGGCAGTCACAAAGGTAGATGGATCCCGAGCCATTCAGGGCTTTGTAGGTGATTACCTGCACTTTGAATTGGGACTGAAAAGTGAACAGCAGCCAATGGAACTCCTTAAACAGGGGGGGGGGGTTGACCGCTCCCTGTAAGTTGCTCCGGTTAGCAGTCTGGCTGCCGATCGTTGGGCTAGTTGTAGTTTCCACGTCATCTTCAAAGGCAGCCCCACATAGAGAGCATTGCAATAATCTATCCTGGAGGTAACTAAGGCATGGACCACCATGGGCAAGTCAGACTTCATGAGGTACGGTTGCAGTTGGCGCACAAGTTTTAATTGTGCAAAGGCCCTCCCAGCAACTGCGGACCTGCGCCTTCAGAGGAGTTCAACCCCGACAAGCACAGGTTGCCACCCTCTGCCCTGATTGGCTGAACGACTGACCTGGAGGACCTCTGTCTTGTCAGGATTAAGCTTCAGCTTGTTCGTCCTCATCCAGCACAGCACAGCAGCCAGGCACTGGTCCAGAATCCAAGGGGCTTCCTTGGAATTTGGTAGAAAGGAGTAGTAGAGTTCGGTGTCATCTGTGTAGAGATGGCACCGAACTCCAAAACTCCGGATGACCTCCCCCAGCTGTTTCATGTAGATATTAAAGAGCATGGGGGACAGAATAGAACCTTGCAGGACCCCACAGGTCAATTGCAAGGGGTCCGAGCAGGTTGCCCCAGCTTCACCATCTGGGAACGGTCCTCCAGGAAAGACTGAAGCCACTGCAAAGCAGTGAGCTGTCCCAGAAGGATACCATGGACAATGGTATCAAAAGCCGCTGAGATGTCCAAGAGAACCAGCAGGGTCACACTCCTCCTGTCCAGTTCCCTGCGGAGGTCATTCACCAAGGTGACCAAAGTCATCTCGGTACTGTGCCCAGGCCTGAAATCAGACTGTGACTGGTCAAGGAAGTCAGTGTCCTCTAGGAATCCCTGGAGCTGAGAGGCGACCACCGCTCCAGCACTCTGCCCAAAAACAGGAGGTTAGAAATGGGTCTGTAGTTACCCAAACTGAAGAGTCAAGGGAGGTCTTTTTCAATATTGGTCTTACTATAGCCTGCTTAAGGCTAATTGGGAATTTCCCTTGGACCAGAGAGGTCCAATCAACCAATCAACCAACCTGCCACTGGCCAGTTTAACTAGCCAGGAAGGGCAAGGGTCCAGAGAACAAGTGGTAGCCCTCACAGCCCCAAGGATCCTGCCCATGTCTTCAGGGTGAACAAGCTGGAATGAATCTCACAAAATCTGACAGACAGGTGTCTCGGTTACCTCCTCTGGCATTGCATCTAAACTGGTATCCAAGTCGGAACATATCCGAGTGACTTTGTCTGCAAAATGGTGCACTGAGTTGCTGTCAGAACCCTGGCAGCAGAGCACCAATAACCTTACACAGAGGCCAGTCTCTATCTAATATCTTTATTAAAGAAATATATAAAATCAATAAAAACAAGTGAAGAATATAGTTCAGAAGCAGACCTTTCAAATGAGTTCAAATATAGTCCAAAAATGTATAGTCCAATAAATGATATTAGAGTTCAAAGTTTTAATCCACTTGACCGAAACACACACTTTGCCAAGCAATAGTGTGGGGAAATAACAGAGTCTTAGAGTCCAATGAAGCTTGACAACAAGGCTGGAAATAAACTTGATTCTTGGCTAGATCCGTGACTGGAGACAAGGCAAACATGAAGCATGAAACAGAGTCCGTGGTAAAACCGTGAGACAGGGCAAGGCTTGAAGCTTGATCCGGGAAGCAAGGAACTGGGATTACGAAGTCCACACACGATCTCTCTCCTCAAGCTGATCAATTGACTCCGCAAAGAATCCCTCGCGCCAAACACCTATATTGGGTCTCGTTTTCCCGCCAACAGAACTCTTTCCCTAGAGAACGAGAAGCAAAACCCAACTCTGTCCAGATGCATGACTCCTTAGAATTTCCCAAGGGAAGCAGACCTAATCAGCCATTTGTTTGGCAGCGATTCTTAGACTTCTCCGATTAGCTTCCCTGACTTCCCTTTCTCTAGAATAAATTTCCTTCCTGGGAAACGGAGGGGAGTTCTGCCCAAGGCCTGTTTGGCTGAATTCTTGTGGGCAAACATCAACATCCTGCAGGTGAAGAGACTCCAGTTCTTGTTGAACCGGCGAAAACCCCATGTTTTCATCTTCATCTGCCACAATAGTACTAGGAACAGGACTACAAGGCCCATGAGTCATCACAGTTGCCGAGTTCTCAGAGAACTTCCCCACCTCAAGGGGGTGAAGGAGCTCCCCGACAACCCGGAACAACTCTGATGGTCTATTAGTTGCAGACGCTATGTGGACAGTAGTGAAAGCCTTCCTGGCTGCCTACAAAGCCACGGAATAGGCCTTAATTGCGGCTCTAGCCCGTGCTCGGTTGGAGACGCTATGAGTTTTCCTCCAGCGGCACTCTAGTCCTCTTCTCATGCATTTCATCACAGCCAGCTTCTCAGAGAACCAAGGAGCTGAAGTAACTCTACACACTGAGAGAGGATGCTTGGGGGCGATCATGTCTAATGCCCTGAGCATCTCGCCATTATAGCAATCCACCAGGACGTCAACAGGAAGATCCCTAAGAAACCTCAGGAAACCATCCGGATCCACTAGTCTCCTGGGGCGGACCATCTTAATCAGTCCTGCAGAGGTTGGAAGTCGTGGTCAGTCTTAAACTGATCATATGATGGTCGAACCATGACAATGGAAGAATGTTTTGAACTTCCACTCCAACCAATCCATCTGCCACAAGACTAGATCGAGTGTATGCCCCACCTGATGAGTGGGCCCCGATATTATTTGGGACAGCCCCATGGTCGTCATGGCAACCATGAAATCTTGAGCTGCACCTATTTGGGTAGCCTCCACGTGGATGTTGAAATCTCCCACACTACCAAGCACTGGGAGGCCAGCACCACACTCGAGACCAGTTCTGCTAGCTTCGTCAGGGAGACTCCTGTGTTGCGGGATGGACGGTACACCAGCAGAATCCCCAAGCTGTCCCGGGTACCCAACTTCAAGTGGACGCACTCGAATCCAGAAAATTGTGGAACAGTGCACCTGACCAGCGAGATGGACTGCCAAAAGACCACCGCAACCCCTCCTCCCTGCCCCCCTGACCTGGCCTGCTGGTGCACCCCGAAACCCGGAGGAGACAGCTGGGAGAGGTTATATAGGGAGATCCTAGGGATAAAACATAGGACCTTCTGCATGTTGAGCATGTATATTTACTACTGAGCTATAAAACCTTCAATGAAGCAAGAACAATTGACTTGTATAGCAGTAGCTGGCAATTATGTTGGGGAGGCAAAGTCTGCCATTTTCTGTAGGTGAAACCAGTCTCGACAGTTAGAACTGATGTGATGCCATTTATTTTTCCTGGTTCCAGCCAATTTCTGACCATTTGGAGGGTGGTGGTGTGGTGGGAAGAGCAAACATATACAGAGCAGTTTTGTGGTCATTTTGAGGGATTTGTCTATCATTTTGGCCATTAGAGGCCATTTGGTAGATCCGAGGGCTTTGCAGACTATACTGGGGGAATGGGGAGCACAAAATGTGGTAGCTAGTGGGTTGTTTATGGACTGTATGGCTGTTGTGGTCTCTTCAATGGCCTCATCTATTCAGCCATATGATGCAGTTTGAAAGTACGTTGTAGTCAGTGAAGGCTCATATAATCCAGTTAAACTCCAATATTTACTTTATTTGCACATAATATGTTAGTGTGTAGTGTTCTTTTTTTGCTGTGTGACACCCCCTCCCCACTGTTATGTTAGACTATAATTGGGAAACTGGCTTTATTAATGATTGTTTAAAGTGCTTCAGATTTTCATTATTAATGCTGTTGCTATGACTACCCTTGGTGTAGTTCAGTACCTTGAGTTGAGGTACAATGATCCATGCCAAATAGACAACAAACACAGCACTTGATGAAGAAATATGCTGAAACAAAGTAATGGTGCATACAGTATAATCTTTTGGTTTTTTTATTCATTTATTTAATTGTTTGCCTTGACAGTATGAAAATAGGCCAATTTATTATGAATATTTGAAATATGTAGAGGACAGGTCCACCAGGTTGTAGAATTCTACCCCTTGTATGTGTGTTTGCGAACAACACAAAAATGTGTGTGAGTGTGTACATTACTAGTTCTTATTCTATTGCTCTGACATTTCATTGTATTTATGCCAAGAGTGGAGCCCCTGGTGGCACAGTGGATTAAACCGCTGAGCTGCTGAACTTGCTGACCGAAAGGTCAGCAGTTCGAATCCAGGTAGAGGAGTGAGCTCCCACTGTCAGCTCCAGCTTCTGACAACCTAGCAGTTCGAGAACATGTAAATGTGAGTAGATCAATAGGTATCGCTCAGGCGGGAAGACAATGGTGCTCCATGCAGTTATGCCAGCCACATGACCTTGGAGGCATCTACCAACAACGCCGGCTCTTTGGCTTAGAAATGGAGATCAGCACCACCTCCCAGAGTAGGACACGACTAGACTTAATGTCAGGGGGAAACTTTTACCTTTACCTATGACCAGAGCATAAGAAAAGTCATCCTTGCTTTGTAGGTTTGGAACTTCCAGTGCTACAATGATGTGTCACCCCTGCAAGAAACACGTCCTAGCAGCTGTTGGACCCATTGCCATTGCATGTTATACCTCACTAGGACACAGGAGAGAGCCTTCTCGATGGCTTCTCCCAAGTTACTGATCTCCCTTCCATGAGAGGTTTGGTTGCTCTCCTCTCTGCTCTCTTTGTACTTTATATTTTAGGGAAGCCTTTGGTTTCTAATCTGTTGCAGCAGATTAAGACATGTGTTCTTTATCTGTGTTTTATTGTGCTGTAAATGAGTGTTTCAAAATGTGTTTAATGGAAGGGTGGTATTTGATTATTTTGTTTCAATTGCATTTTAGATGTATATTATTTTTGATGTTGTATGATGTTTTGAATCAAAATGGTGAAATTACCAATATTACCTGATAACTTGCATGGACCCTACAGAAATATTGGTGCAGAATGCACATTGCAAAGATGCAAATTCTAATACATATGGTTAAAATTCAATGTCTTCCATATTTCACAAGCCTCCAGAAAGCTATGACTATCTAATATCTATATGTATTTTAGGGCATATTCTAGACTCAACAAGCAGGAGTTATTTGAATAAAATCTCTTAAAATTGCCTTTTGAATGATTAACCATAAGCCAGGGTGCCTTGAAATCTAAAAACATAGGAAAAGGGAGGGGAAAAATCCATACAGCCTCTGTCTAGAGCTGTTAGTGGTTAGAATAGTGTACAAATATTTATGAAAGATAAAAGAAGGCTGTTTTGGTTATAAAATCCCAGTGGGATAGATTTGGCCAGTATGATTTAAAAAGTAATTACTTTTTTAGTAAAGAAAATGAGTGTGTTGCAGGAATGAGCTGAGAATATTTCAATCAATCAGCTAATCAATCATAGTTGTATGATGTGGGGAAAAAAGGAATCAGATTCTCCTCTCCGCCATTACAACACGGGTTATTTGATTACTTTGGTTGGCTGCAGATGCAGGTCAGCTTGTGCGTCATATATAGAATGCAGTGGTGCATGGTATGGTAATGTCCACAAATACAAAATTGCCAAATCTTGGAAGATGAGTGCGCGAATAAGAGCTGCTAGCCAACAGGTTGAAAGATGAATGCCTTATGTCTCACTATGAGGATGGAAAGAGTAGAAGACGTCTATTGCTTCTCTAACATGGGTTGGTTATTTGTTTGTTAGTTTATGTTGTTCATATGAAACTCTATACAGTACAGGTAGTCCCCAAGTTATGAATAAAATATGTTCTGTAGGTTTGTTCTTAAGTTGAATTTGTATGTAAATTGGAACAGGTGCATTTTTAAGTGTCATTCTAGCCTAGTGGTTCTCCATCTGTGGGTGCCCAGGTGTTTTGGCCTACAACTCCCTGAAATCCCAGCCAGTTTACCAGCTGTTAGGATTTCTGGGAATTGAAGGCCAAAACATCTGGAGACCCACAAGTTGAGAACCACTGCTCTAGCCATACACACACACACACACCTTGGATAGCATAGGGAAGGGTTAACACCTCTGTGGCGTTTGTTTTGCTGCCTGTGCCCCTGCCTTGATATTCTAGATCAGTGATTCTCAACCTGGGGTCCCCAGATGTTTTTGGCTTACAACTCTCAGAAATCCCTTCCAGTTTACCAGCTGTTAGGATTTCTGGGAGTTGAAGGCCAAAAACATCTGGGGACCCCAGGTTGAGAACCACTGTCCTAGGTTAAATGGCTGTGTGGAAGGGCCCAATATCTTCACCACCTGCCAGCTTTTAAATGGAGAAATATATTAACATACCTGCTATAATGCTCCTCTCTTTCCTGAGGATCAGCACCCACCAGTCTTTCAATGTTAGCATTTCACTGGAAGTGAAAGTATGGCAAACAAACCTGTAACCTGAGTTTTTCAACAACAGCTTTTTCTCTTACGTTTCTAAACATTCAAAACAAATACTAAAAATAAGTCAGTTGTCGACATTTTGCTTGGACTCACAGACAGAAACTTTATTGCTGAAATTAACTTAAGTTGGAAAGTATGATTTCCATGTTGTTAATTCATAAAGAGTGCCTAGGGATTTATGAAGCATTGAATGCTTTAAAATTGCTGAAATATCTGATGTGAAAATGAGCTATGGAATATGCTAGTGCTGGTTATATAACTATTTGCATTCTCCACCAGACTGGTGAGATGATAGCTGGCTGTTCCATCCAAATGTGTATATTTAACATAAAATATTCAGAAACAGGGTAATAAATGCATGCACAGAGCAACCTCATATATGGCTGTTCAGAAGTAAATACCAGTGTGCCAGTTGGGTTTGCTCCCAGGAAATATAATGCCACATGTAAGTTTTTAATGCAAACAATGAGTGAGATCCACAAACAAATTCTGGCAGTGGTTTCGTTCCATGTGGAACAAGTTTCTAGCAAATCGAAAGCCCATTTGTGACAAGCTCCAAATTACTTTGATTCTAAGGCAAGAGATGAGTTTGAAGTATCAAATAACTCATCTGAATGATGTGGAGCTCATCAAAATTCTAGATTTATAATAGTGAATATGAACATGGTCTATATTAGGAGAGGGGCAGAATGATGAAGGCACGTTATGGTTGTTGTAGAAACAGCAATGTTGGGTTGTCCCCATGTCAACAGATCTCTTGAAATGACATAGAGCAGTGGTTCTCAACTTGTGGGTCCCCAGGTGTTTTGGCCTACAACTCCCAGAAATCCCAGCCAATTTACCAGTTGTTAGGATTTCTGGGAGTTGAAGGCAAAAACATCTGGGGACCCACAGGTTGAGAACCAGTGACATAGAGTATTCTGTGGTGAGTTCTAAATTCAGAGACATTGTGGATTGCAATTCAAACTCAAGTATTTCTCCTGGAAACTGGGCTTCAATATGAATGGAGCAGCTCCATTCAGAGGAGGATGTCAACAGAATGGCAAATCCACTCTGGATTTTAGTCTGAAAGTAGATGTCTATTTTGGACTGTGTGTTTCTGATGCACATAGTGTTTTCTTCAGAAAACTCTGTAATCTCCTGTGTACCTTAGGCAGGGCCGGTTGTTTCTACGAGGCCGCTGACGCGGCCGCCTCGGGCGCTGGCCGCTAGGGGCGCTGTCGAGGCGTCGACAGCGGCCCGTAGCGCCACCGACGCCTCCGGTGTTGGCGCGGGGCTTCAATCCCCGCGCCCACGCCAAACCGCTACAAGCAGATAGGCCATTTTGCCCTTAGTCTACAAACTAAGGGCAAAATGGCCTATCTGTGCTGTGCGCATGCGCACAGCCAGATAAGCCATTTTGCCCTTAGTTTGTTGACTAAGGGCAAAATGGCCTATCTGTGCTGTGCGCACGCGCACAGCACAGCTAGGCCATTTGGCCCTTACTTCCTGGTCGCGGCCGCCGGGCGATCGGCGGCCACGACCAGGAAGTAAGGGCCAAATGGGCTATCTGTGCTGTGCCCGTGCACACAGCACAGATAGCCCATTTGGCCCTTACTTCCTGGTCGCGGCCGCCGATCGCCCGGGCGATCGGCGGCCGCGACCAGGAAGTAAGGGCCAAATGGCCTAGCTGTGCTGTGCGCGTGCGCACAGCACAGATAGGCCATTTTGCCCTTAGTCAACAAACTAAGGGCAAAATGGCCTATCTGGCAGTTGTTGACCCGTGCGCACAGCCCAGATAGCCCATTTGGCCCTTACTTCCTGGTCGCGGCTGCCGATCGCCCGGGCGATCGGCGGCCGCGACCAGGAAGTAAGGGCCAAATGGCCTAGCTGTGCTGTGCGCGTGCGCACAGCACAGCTAGGCCATTTCGCCCTTAGTCAACAAACTAAGGGCAAAATGGCCTATCTGGCACTGCGCATGCGCACATCCCTGATTCCAGTATTCCTTAGTCTTAGCAGATTTTGTCAGTCAGAACCTGCTGGAACGGATGAAAACAATCCCAGGAGTTTGCTGCTTTGTTGGATATGCTCTCTCCCACATACTTATCAAACCCTTTAGTTGTAAAGCCTTGTATTGTAGAATTCATGACTAGATGTGTGTATGTGTGGGATCTGACTTCTATTCAAGTCAGGCAATATCAGAGCCTGCATCATTCAAATAGTGTGTGCTCAAAGGCTGTTTCCTCTGACATCTCCCCATCCCTGATTAGGACCACAGTAAGGTGGAGGGACATGCTGTGACTATAATATAGCAGCTTCTAGCATGGAGAATAAATTCTTGCTGTGCCCTGTCAGCCCAGATAATAATAAGCATTAAATGACTGAAGAAATTGGGATGCATAAACCTCCCACACAGCCTGCTAAGAATTGCTTTCAAGGAAGGATGCCAAGAGAAATTGTTTCAATTCCAGATGCACAATCATATAAATTGTGCTGGTTCTATCATGCACTTGATTAAAATACTGGTTTCTCTGACATTCCCCCCTCCCCTTAAATGTAAGAAGCACAATCTCTAAAGCAGCTTCTTTGAGAGTAGTTTCTCACTGGTCAATTTTACATTGGCATCTGAGAATTGAAGTATCCATCTGCATATAAATGGCCAAGGAGGGGTCAAAGTGAAGGTCTAATTTTTTGTAGGACTTTAACAACTGATTAAAGTTGGTGTCTATAAATAGGTTGTCACGAGCAGGTGTTGGGAGGAGAATGTAAGGGTTTGGAGTACACCTTGGCACTCTTGGTGAAGGATGGTTTATTTAGGTACTGGGGCTAACCTGGAGTTTGCTCTCTTCTATAAAGTCCTCAGGCTTGGGTTAGAGGGCGTTGGATTGGCCTTCCAGTAAATGGATCCTAAGATAAGCATCCTATAGCATTGGATTACCCTTGGAGTCAGGAGTTTCACCCAATGGAAGGCTAACGAAATGGTTGTAGGTTTATGCCTGGCCTCAATGGGACCAACATGTTTAGCCTGCAGAAGAGAAGGCTAAGAGGAGACATGATAGCCATGTACAAATATGTGAGGGGAAGTCATAGGGAGGAGGGAGCAAGCTTGTTTTCTGCTGCCCTGCAGACTAGGACACGGAACAATGGCTTCAAACTACAGGAAAGGAGATTCCACCTGAACATCAGGAAGAACTTCCTCACTTTGAGAGCTGTTCGGCAGTGGAACTCTCTACCCCGAGCTGTGGTGGAGGCTCCTTCTTTGGAGGCTTTTAAGCAGAGGCTGGATGGCCATCTGTCGGGGGTGCTTTGAATGCGATTTCCTGCTTCTTGGCAGGGGGTTGGACTGGATGGCCCATGAGGTCTCTTCCAACTCTACTATTCTATGATTCTATGATTCTGTGAACATCAGGTTGCTCTGCCCTCTTTGCTCTTTTCCAGGCACACCACATGATGCATCTACATCTACACTATAGAATCAATGTAGTTTGATTCCACTTTCAATGCCATTGATCAGGGCAATAGAATCATAGAATTGTTTGTTGAGGCACCAGCACTGTTTGGCAGAGAAGGCGAAAGACCTCATAAAAGTACAATTCCCATGTTTCAATAGCATTGAGCCAGGACAGATGCAATGATGTCAAACTGCATTAATTCCATAGTGAGATGCACTCTTAAATATGTCAAAGTTTTCATAAAGTGCCCCTTGTTTAATCCAATTCTCTGTGTCTGATCTTGTTGTTTCAGGGCTGATCTTCAAAGAAATACACAGTTTTGATAATTAGGATTTCTCTGACTGAGTTTTATAAGACTGGAATTCATCTATATAAAAATGTCTGTTCATAAAAGCAAGCAATTCAGATTATTGCCAAAGGTGTTTCCAAGCCAAGCAGGTGATCGCCTTTCTATAAGCCTTCTGATTGTGACTATAGATGGTTGTTGCTACTTGTAAGCTTATCAATGTGTGTAATGATGTAGGAGAACAACATGTAGCTTTCAGTCACATAATAAGGCAATTTAACCACAAATATACACCGCTAAATACAGTAGAGTCTCACTTATCCAACATTCGCTTATCCAATGTTCTGGATTATCCAATGCATTTTTGTAGTCAATGTTTTCAATATATCGTGGTGTTTTGGTACTAAATTGGTAAATACATTAATTACAACATAGCATTACTGCGCATTGAACTACTTTTTCTGTCAAATTTGTTGTATAACATGATGTTTTGGTGCTTAATTTGTAAAATCATAACCTAATTTGATGTTTAATAGGCTTCTCCTTAATCTCTCCTTATTATCCATCATATTCGCTTATTCAACGTTCTGCAATCAGAAGGGGAAAGGATTCCTTGTAGCCATATAGAGTAAAGATTTTCCCCAGCTTCCAGCTGCATTGTGATATAGGGTGACACAATTTTAACTGCCCTGGCTCAATGCTATGGAATCTCGGGAGTTTTAGTTTGGTGAGGCACCAGCACTCCTTGGTAGAGAAGGTTAAAGAACTTGTAAAACCACAACTCCCATGATTCCATAGCTTTGGGTCATGACAGTTTAAGTGGTTTCAAACTGTATTAGTTCTACAGTGTAGATGCAACCATAGCTTCTGCCCATCCCACATTGATGGCTACAGGGATTGTCTGAAGAGGAGGCCATTTCCCAAATGCAGGAGGTAGACATTTGGAAGAATGCAGGGGGAAAACTTAAACATCTAGCTCCCCTCAGTTTAATCCACTGTAGTCTTCTCTTTACTCTCTCCCTCTGTTTCTCTCACTGTGATGTATAGCTTTAAATGTACAGGTAGACTATAATCCTAAATGTTGGCTATAGCTATCAGATCCCTTATTTCTGCAGCATCCCATATTTTGGAGACCATTATTTAAAAGATTATCCCATATTTGAGATGGTAAGTGCACCAAATTTCACAGAACAAAAAACACTTCTCCACTTCCTCACTGAGTGCTAAACTTTTCATTTTGTAAAACTTTGAACTGCCTCTTGAAAGTACCAAGGCAAGAAAGAGTCAATGAAGAAGATACAGAGTTCTTTGGAAATAATGGCCCAACACTTTCAAGAAAGAACATTAAAGTGCACTTAGCCGGTAAAGAGAAAACATCTTGTATAGTGTTTTCAATGACATAGGAAAGAAAAAAACCCAAACAAATGTACATGTCTATTGCCACAATTAAAATTGTTATATTTACCCTGACTTACGGTATGTGTGATGGTAAGTAACCTACTTTATCGCTTGTACTTACTTGACATGGTGTTTATTATGAAGCAGCTTTGACCTACACAGAACAAGTGAAAGGAATTCAGTTCCCATTTCATGATAGAACAAATGGAGTTGTTTCCAGAATCTTCCCCTTCCTTCTCCATTATATCCTTTATTCAGTTAGTTAGTTATGGTTTCTTCAGTGCCACTCCATCATTGCAATTCCCTAGGCAAAGTAAACAAAACAGGTTAAAATACAATAAGCTATAAATGTACACAATAAGCTATAAATGTACACTATAAATGTACGCATTTGTAATAGAGTCACCTTTTTTTGGAATCTGTGGTTTGATCTTGGCAATCTGCAGCTGCCATATCCTGCAATAGAAAGTAATCCCTGTCCATATTTTTATTAGCATCTGTTTCTGATCTGTGGGTCAGAAGTATTCCGAGAAGCATCCTACATGAGCTTATGGACTAGGCCAGTGGTTCTCAACTTTTGGTCTTCCATATGTTTTGGATATCAGTTCCCAGAAATCCCAGCCAGTATGGTAATTGTTCAGGATTTCTCAAATATCTAAAACACCAAAGGCTGTTCTAGACAAAGGAGAGCAACTACATGCGGACCACAGGGCATTTCTCCCCAGATCCCTATCCACGTACAACACCCCTCACAGCAAGCTCAGAATAACCCTATTTTCCATGCAAGTCCTTCTCAAAATGGGGGCAGGAAGTAACCATTTTGAGAAGGATTTCAGAAAGAATTTGGGGGAGTATAGGGTTCTAAGGCAGTTGTGCAGAGAGGGTTTTTGTATGTGTTTTCATGCATTTGGGGAGCCTTCTGAATGATTTTCACCCAAACCTGCCTAAAAATGATAACATTTAAAGGGGGTGGATGGGAGCTTTGGATGACCTGCATGGGGTTTTAGGGACCAGAAATGTCTGGTTCAGGGGCCAGCATAGTATCTGTGACTGCACTTTGCCCACCCTTGATCTAAACTCTGCACCAGTCTATGTTGTGGGTTCTCCAGTGATGTTTTTTCAATCCTTCATCCCAACATCGTATTACTTTTCAAAATCAAAAGTCAACTTCTGTCCTATTCTACTTGGGTTTTATTTTGCTATTTTTGTTTTTAAAATTTTTGGCTGTCTATGCAGTCCCCAGAAGGTTCCAGTGTCAGAAAATTAATCTCTGATCCCACTCCAACTACAATTTTCTATTATGATCACAAAATACATATATAAACAGTAACATACCTTTGCAGTTATATGGATTATTCTGTTCTTTGTTTTCATTCTTCTTTTCATAATCTCTGATGGCGTCTAGCAACTTAGGTGATCATGAGAGAATGAGTAAATCCATCAGTTCCTCCTCCTCTGTACTGCAGCCTTCCCCACATCTGCCTTGGTGCTCCATCCTACAGAACAGATGATAGTTGGAGGTGCTAAAGCTTGGGATTTGATTTTACCATTCCCCACATTTGTATTAGCAATTACTTTAGAACAACAAAACAAAAACAGTGCATTTGAGCACATGATGAGTAACACATGTATATGTTTATTTTTAAAAGCCTTCAGAATAGAAATATGACCCCAGAAAAGCAACCTGCTCTCCTAACCCACTATTGTTAATATTAAATCATAAAGAAAGGATGTTGTTATACCCTCATTTCCCCCCAAGTAACATGTTATTTCCTAGAGATTGTAGGGATTTTTGGTGTTGGATGCCTTCAAATAGTTTCTGACCTATGGTGACCCTAATGCGAACCTATCACAAGATTTCTGGGGCTGAGTGTATTGCCCAGTGTATATTTATTTATTTATTTATTTATTTATTTATTTATTTATTTATTTGACTTGTATACCGCTACTCCCAGTTTGACTCAGAGCAGTTTACAAAAATAGATTAAAACAATACAATTAGCTTTAAAATAACAATAAAAACAACAATAAAAACAACAATAAAAACAACAATAAAAACAACAATAAAAACAACAATAAAAACAACAATAAAAACAACAATAAAAACAACAATAAAAACAACAATAAAAACAACAATAAAAACAACAATAAAAACAAACATAGCTCCGAGTTTCATATTTTAAGGGCCAAGTGGGGAATTGAATTCTCTAGAGTTATATGTCTTCATCACACATGTCTTCACAAGTGTCCTAGAATGCTTGCAGCACAGTTGATCCACTTTTTTTTTCCGTGTCAGGCACAACCAGAGTTGCTTCTGGAGTGAGAGAATTGGCCATCTGCAAGGATATTGCCCAGGGGACGGCCGGATGTTTTGATGTTTTACCATCCTTGTGGGAGACTTCTCTCATGTCCCCGCATGGAGCTGGAGCTGATAGAGGGAACTCATCCACGCCCTCCCCGAGTGGGATTTGAACCTGGCAGCCTTTAGGTCAGCAACACAACCTTCAAGTCATGAGGCATTTATCCCCTAGGTCACCAGAGGTTAATAATAATAATAATAATAATAATAATAATAATAATAATAATAATAATAACTTTATTTTTATACCCCGCCCCATCTCCCCGAAGGGACTCGGGGCGGCTTACATCGGGCATGGCCCGATAAAACAAACAAATAACAGTAACAAAGCAATAAAACAATTATCCCAGTAAAAACATCAACATCAATAAAAACAATCATTAAAATCAACAAGCAGGATACAGTGTTAAAAACAGGAGACTAATTTGTAGATCCCAGGCAAAGTGCAGAGTGTTACGAAATGGGAAAAGGAGATTTCACAGTTGAATGGACAATAAAGTGCGGTATAAAATGGCAAGACAACAACAATGGGACTATTATGGAATGGACAGATAGATCAATCCAGCAACAACTAAACAGGTTCTAGTTGATCCATTGAATCCCACGCTACCCATCACACAACACACACAAACCTCTGGCGGGGCTCTGTTGATCAGATATAGTGTCCTAGAATGCTTCACCTACAACACAGGAGGCTTGCTGTATTATGTAGGGAACAATGGGGCTATGGTGGGGGGAAGCCACAGAGCACTTCTCCACGTTTGGTGGGGAAGTATCTCTGCAGGCGAGGCAGGGTACGGGGTGCTGGGATTGCCTCTCATCTCCATGGATTTGCCACGGAGGCTGTGGAATCTCCCTGCTGCCCTTCATCAATGCGATGAGGTCCATCGTTTGATGTTCAAACCAAAATAATATCCCTCCCTGATCTCTTGGCGGACATTGGTGCAGCAACATTTCCTTTTCCTGGAAAGAGCTATTTATGAGTGTTGTCTTTGATTCAGTATGGAGCATATGGTCTTTTATAGTGCCTGGACCACAAACCGCACCTTTCCTCACCATTGGCTATGCTGAGAAATTTAGTTGAACATAAATGGATGGCTGCATTTGCAAATTCATCTTTGATAACTGTTTTCAGTGTTATTTGGGAAAGACCATACCTCTGGCTCATGCAGAGAAAAACATAATAGCCAGATATTCAATAGAGAGGATTTGAAGCATAACTAACATTTTTCTTTTTATGTCTGTGGGTATGTTTTGAGCATCTCTTGTGCCGTGAAGACTTGATAAATATTTACTAAAATACAGAACTTTTTTCATCTCACCCCTACTGCCACACACCAACACCCTAAGGCCATTGCTATAGTTAATATCTTATGAATGGGTATGTTATGAATAGAGTGACATTTTAAAGAAGCCCCTGCTGATACTATTTATCAAGCAATAAAACACAACAGGCATTAGATTTCTAGGTGATTAGAGTCCACCTCAAGTGGTATTAGGAGACACAAAACTGAGCTTGGAATGCCTTTAATTACTGGTGAAGTGTAATCATCCACTTGCAATGTGCTTCCTTATATTAAAAAGCGGAGCTCATTTATAAGAGATAAATTAAGCCCCAGGCAGTTCTATGTGTATCAAGAGAGCCAGTCCAGTGTAGTGGTTAAGTGTCAGATTATGGGTGCATCTACACTGTAGAGCGAATGCAGTTTGACACCAGTTTAAATCCCCTGCCTCAATGTTGTGGAATCCTGGGAACTGTAATTTTACAAGACATTTAGCCTTCTCTGACAGAATGCTGATGGCTCACCAAACTACAACTTCCATGATGCAACCTATGATTCTGGAGACCAAGAACCTTATCATATGATGCAATTTCAGTGTCCTAGGATGCTTATATCCCAGTTGAGCCACAGAGCCCCACAGGCTCAGATGACACAGGCTCACTTCTGGCAGGGTTCTGTGGTTCAACTGGGGTGAAAGTGTCCTATGACATTGCCCCCGCAACACAGGAGCATCCCTGTATTCCATTAGGAACAACAGGGCTAGTACAGGAAGAAACTACATGGCAATGCTTCCCCACATATGATGGGGAAGTGTTGCTGCCAGCAAGGCATTGTACAATAGGGACCATCACCTAAGGTGAAGTTTTACATGAGAAAATCCACACCACCCTCAAAGAACTTGCAAACACAGACAAGGAACTGTTATACCTCCATATCAACACCAGTCAAAAAAAGAATACCCAAGATGGCTAAATAGACAATTTCATATACAGAAAAATGGAGAAAGACATTGCTGACCACACTAAAAGACAGAAATAAAAATTCTGCAAATGCCAAAAGCAGCAGCTGAAACCAGAACTGGATGCACCACGAACCACCAGCAATCTGATAAGCAATTGATAGACTGGTCCTGACCTGGATTGCTTGCCAGACAATACAGATTGAATGTCACTTATCCAGAAATGCTTGATGGACAATACAGGCTGAACATCACTTATCCAAGAATCTGAAATAGTACAAAATCCAAAATTGTCCACATGGGTGAATGAGATTATGACACCTTTGCTTTATGATGGTTCAATGTACACAACTTTGTTGCTAGCACAAACTGATTAAAATATTGCTTTAAGAGGCTTATGAAACATATATGAATTTTGTGTTTCAACCTCATCTGCAAGAAATCTCATTATATATATATATGCAAATATTCCAGAATATGAAAAAAAAATCCAAAACTGGTTCCAAGTATTTTGGATAAAGATGTAATAAATAAGTAATCATAAGGTTCATGATACATATTTAAATGCATCTGGGAGAGGTGGGATCCCACTGGATTTCAGCTTCCATCACGTCTCATCAGCATAATAAATGGTGAGGCTGATGGGAGTTGCAGTCCCAACAACATTGAGATTATCAGACATTCTCCATTTTTACCTTTCTTGTCTATAGGCACATATGTTCTATGCATAGTTTTAGATAAGGAAAAAGGTTAGAGTGAGCTCCACTCTTTCTAAGGGTACAAATTTATGTTCATATCCATCCATTGTTTTCTTTGTTGGGTTTATCTCCTCTCCTATTCTTCCTAACTTGTGTTCATTCTGTTTCATATTCACTGTAGGCATGAGTAACATCAAATCTGTGACAAAGAATCCCTCATCATAACAGTAAAAATGACAGGCATTTTTCCCTTCTAATCTCCATAGTTGATGCATGAACGAAGACTTAATTCCTGTTTGAATAAACAACATAATAAGGTTATTGAGAAGGGAGACCATTACTATATAAAATTATGTTTAAGTGGCAAATATAATTAACATTGGATTGTAATTACACTAATTACAAGTCACATTAAGATACTCCAGTAATGACAAAGTGAGCACCCTATAATTGAATGGAATAAGTAGAGAAACATGTTGCTCACACTAATTACTTAAATGAGATAATATGTCTTCGCAGTGACAGCCTTGGTTGGTTTTATTACATAGGCATGACAGTTTTGTAACTTTTCTTTTTTTTAAAAAAATATCTAATTTCCTTCCTTCCATGACCTATTTCAAATCATCAGAATTTAAAAAATGTTTCCCTTGAGCCAAAAATAGAATGAAAATAGAATGATTCCGCATTAGGTTGTTTAAGGTTGCTTAGAAAGTAGTAAATTTTCCTTTTATAGGTATTGGTTCTTCATAAGACTTCCTGCTGTCTTGGGAAATAATATTATCTTTCTTCTTTTTTTCTATCTCCAGCGTTCAGCAAAGTATCAAAGGCAGATATACATGACAAAAAATTAACACCCCTGTTCTCCGCAGATTTCCTGTGAAATCCAGTATGTCATACAAGATAACACTGTGCAATTTTATTTTGCATCTTGATTTTGAATATGGGCATGTTCAGTAGAGTGGGATGTCCTCTTTGATGTTAGCTTCTTGCATTTACAACATACAGTTCTGGGACAACATATTTTGCCTACGGTGATGACTCAGTTTCAGTGTTTGGAAATTTGAAAGAGATTAATTACATTGACCCATTTTAATGTGGTCTCAGGATTGGTTTGGGGAGAAGAATTCTCTTTTGGTCATGCAAGTAGATACCTAGGTATATCTTTTTTATTGTGTGGCACCATTCACAACAATCAGTATTATTGGCCATGCTTTGTTTTTAGATTCTTGCATGTTTGGATGTTACCTGGAGTTTTGTTTTGGTCCTTTCCAACAAGTTCTTTCTGGAAAGTTGTGTTTGACTTTGTCCTATGACAACCACCAGGGGACATTTGTTATCCTTCATGAAACTACTAGTGTTGGGAAACTCCCTTTCAGGTATAGAGTACATTGCCATCAGTATGTGAATAACACAAAGCAATCCATATTTTCTTTAGTCCCAACTCCAAGGAAGCAGTTAATATCTCATAGACATTAAAAGGCTAGATGGGAGTAAACAAACATACTTCAGATCTAATTTCAAGTTTTCAGTCAGAGGACTAATAATGTTTTAGATGGGGTAAGATTATTTATTTGTTGCATTTGTTGGAAGAGTCCCTCTTGTAAACTTCATTTTTTTGCACTTATTGCCAGAGGTGGTTATCTTTTGCTGCCTCATGATAGAGATGGGGGTTCTTGGCAACCCATTTTCATATATACAAATCTGCTATGGTTGCATATAATTAGATTTTGAAGTGGCCAACTTCTTTAATAGGTATAAGCACTGCTATGAATGAAAAGTTGTCTGTAATTGGGTATTCAAAATCTACTACACATATATAATTTATTTCCCAGTGCTACTCTGCTTACATGGAAGTTCTGTCCTCACTTTTAAGTTATATGTTTAGGAATGAGGTGTAAACTTATTTTCTGCTCAGAACTCTCACCTTTGAAAAAGGCAGTGAGCGAGTGGAAACATTTCCTTCTTGCATATTAAAAATGCATACAAAATTGAGATTTAGGTTAGCAGAATTATCAAAGGAATAATTTTAGCAGGTTCTCAGCACAGAGGCTGTGTGTACTTGTACTTGAGTGCCTGATAGATGAAAAGAGACAAAATGTTCTACTTTTCAGCACATTTTAATCCACAGATGCTGCACAGACTGGTGTAGAATGTGTTAGCTTTAGCTGTGATTTACCCCCATCCTTAACATGAAGTTTTCTATATTTAGCTTTCTAGAGATGTAGTACTGCCAGGAGTAAATATTTTAATTTTGATAAATAATGGCTGGAAATGTTTCACTAAGACCAACTGGGGAAAACATGCGACATACTATATGATTAATATGCCATGAATTTTACATTTCTTGTATTGAGGATTAAACCACCTATTGAAAGTCATCAAGAAATATGAAATTAACAATGGAACAAAAATCTCATCTACAGCCTTTGGAATACAAGAATAGAAGAAAGTGTTTTACACCAGAACTTGGAAAAATGACTTTCTGCGACCCTCGGAATCTTCCAGCTGGACTGGGCCAGTGATTGGGGAATTTGGGGAGATTAAAGCACACACACACAAAGTAATTTCCTGAGACTTTGGTTTATATGAGGTATGTGTATTTATCCATCTGGGTTCTGTTCTGTGATTGGTATTCAGTACTGTAGTTACAGGCTTGTTACCTAGATTTATGTATCTGTAACTATAGGATGTCCCCTGTATCCACTGGAGATGTGTTCCACACACCCCATAGATATCTGATATCATGGATAATAGCAAACACTATATTTTGACTATATTTGGGCCAGAAACATACCATAGCATAGCACTGGAGGATTTAGAGAAACCCAAAGACACTTATGAAGGGGTATTTTTGGAGCATGTTTCAGTGAAACCATGGATACTGAGTCCATGGATAAGGGGGCCATACTGTACTTTGCACTCTTGTTCTAAAACTAGGAGATTCTATCCCAGCTTTTTAAAATATTCAGAAGTTGGATTGGAAGAAGAAAATTAGTTCAACTTCCAATCAAGACAGATGTCCTCCATGTTAGTTGCTCGGCTGATCAGGGTATAGGGTGGCAACCTGTGTTCGATGGGGTCTCACTCCCCCTGAAGACACAGGTCCACAGTTTGGGGGTCCTGCTGGACTCGTCGCTGATGCTTGATGCTCAGGTGTCGGTGGTGGCTGGAAGGGCCTTTGCACAGTTAAAACTGGTGCACCAGTTGTGACCGTACCACGAGAAGTCTGACTTGACTATGGTGGTCCATGCCTTAATTATCTCAAGGCTGGATTACTGTAATGCACTCTAAGTGGTGCTTCCCTTGAAAACGGCCCGGAAACTGCAGTTGGTACAAAGGTCGGTGGCAAGGTTACTAACTGGAGCAACTTACAGGAAGCAGTCAACCCCCCTGTTTAAGCAGCTCCACTGGCTGCTGATAACATTCCAGTCCCAATTCAAGGTGCAGGTCATTACCTATAAAGCTCTGAATGGTTCGGGACTTGCCTATCTTTGTGGCTGTGTCTTGCCCTATGAACCTGCACGATCCCTAATATCTTCTGGGGAGGCCCTCCTCTCGCTTCCACCTTCATCCCAGGTACGATTGGTAGGAATGAGAGAGAGGGCCTTCTCGGCTGTAGCCCCCTGACTCTGGAACTGCTTCTCCAGGGAGATTAGACTAGCACCTTCCCTGTCCACTTTCCAAAAAGAGTTAAAGACATGGATGTTCCATTGTGCCTTTGAATAGACAGCCTGTCAGATAGCTTACCCAAATGGGACCAAAATCTATCCTTTCACTTTATCATTACTTGTATCTACTATCCTATGATTATGCACTTTATTTATCAGCCTATCCTTTATTGCTGCAATTAGCCCACACCCCCACGAAGACAATAGAAACTGAAATTGGTTGCTGGTTGATGTTTTTTATTGCTGTTATAATGTTTTGTTTTATTCTGTTTGCATTGTGAATTGCATTTTTATGTAATTGCATTTTAACTGTGTTGTTGGGCTTTCCCCCATGTAAGCCACCCCAAGTCCCTTCGGGAAGGTGGAGGTGGGGTACAAAAATAAAATAAAATAAAATAATAATAATAATAATAATAAATATCATCATCATCATCAGGACACAAGGGGAATGACATTTCTACTTCCACATACCAGCAAGCCCAGCTGTGACAAGGCCTTGTGAAAAGGATCCTGCTTCTGATTGTCATAGAGTCACTCAATGGTGGGAGTTGATAGTGGGAACATCATCATTTGGTGTATTGATGGGAAGCTGAACAGACCCTTTTCCAACCTGTCTTCTAGCTCTTAAGCTTGGTTGGGAGGGGTCAGGCCAAGAGATGTTACTTAAAACTTTATCACACAAGGCAGGCAAATCAGCATTGCTGAACCATCAGCTTTGGTGGCAGTACTTATTAGCCTTGTGCACAGATTCGGTTTGATTGGTTCCCTTTGGCCAATCTAGTTTGTTCGGCTGGCCATAGCAGTAAAGGTTCAGCCATCATTTTTTTTGCCCAAAATGGACCACATGGCTGCCGGGCATGGCCTCTTCACTTCTATTTGGGAGCACATGCTTCCTTAACCCCATTCCTCAAACCCAGGCTCCCTTGAAAAGAAGAAAGAAAAGGAGCTTAAACCCAGACTCCCTTAAAAAGAAAAAAGAAAAGAAGTCTAGGAAGGGTGCTTCCTTAACCCTGTTCCTCAAACTCAGACTCCCTTGAAAGGAAGAAAGAAAAGAAGCCCAGGAGGGGTGCTTTTTTTAACCCCGTTGCTCAAACCTAGGCTCCCTTGAGAGGAAGAAAGGAAAGGGTCCCAGGAAGGATGTTTCCTTAACCTAATTCCTCAAACACAGGCTCCCTTAAAAGGAAGAAAGGAAAGAGTCCCAGGAAAAAAAGGTGCCTTGTAAGTTGCCCATTGCCACCAATGGACCAGATCTTTCCATATCTTTAAGTTGCCTAGCTGAAAACAGATTTTTTCATTAGCCGATTTTCGGGATGCTCCAGCCGAATTGCACAAGCTTAGTCCCTTTCACATGACAACATGTGTATCCCACTAGTCCCTGGTTTTCCCATCTCCAGTTATCAATAGATAAACCCATCAATAGCGCCTAATCCTGTGACTTTCCCATCACCTACTTTGGCATAATGGGTCTCTTCTGCTTTACCACATGGGCACAGTGAAGTGACATCAGGGTCAAGATTCTCCTCTCTATTTTCAAACTGTTTTCCTTTATTTCATACATATCCTTGTTTTTTAAATTTTGTTTTAATCATAAAATTGCATAAAATTAATAATAAAAATGTAGGAATCGCAGCAGGAAGGTTGTGCAAAATTAGGATTGCGGAATCATGGAGTGGTGAGTTGATGCAACTACACTATCAAGGAGAGGTGAAACATTGAAAGTGCTCGCCTAGTATGTACTGCATATACTCGAAGATAAGCCGAGTTTTTCAGTCCTTTTTATGAGTTGAAAAGGCCTCCCTCAGCTTATAATGGGGTCAAGAATGGGCAGAGGAGTCTAGAGGCCATTGCTTGCAATATATATTTCTCTCTCCTCTTACCCTTCATTATCAGTGTTTTCTTTTCCAAAGCCTTCCTTTCTCTTAACCAAGGGAATGTTTTGCAGAGGAAAAGGAGGGGGAGAGATGCCCTTATAAGTCAGGAAGAAGAAAAATATATATCCATTAATTTTATAAAAGCATTTCCCCCTGAAATATTTGTTAATCTCTTCTACAGATATATAGGTATTTCCCCCTTCAAGCCTTTGCAATCTCTATTTACCTATACAGCTGTATCTATCTATCTACATTAATTTTGTATATGAATTTTCCCCCTCATATGTTTGCAGGTCTTTGCAAATCCTAAATAGATATAGATATCTAGATTTCAATGTACCTGCATGCACGCACACACATATATATAGAGAGATGTTTAGATAGATATAAACATAGATATATAGGGCCTGCAAATATTGCAGGAGGGAAATGCACATATAGAGAGATGGGATTTGCAAGCATTTCAGGGGAAATGCAAATGTGAAATTAGCATATAAAATTATAGATTTATATCTAGCTCTACACTGTTTATATAGGCATTGAATGTTTGCCTGTTACTATGTTGGAAGCCAACCTGAGTCCCCATGGGGAGATAGGGTGGAATACAAATGCATTATTATTATTATTATTATTATTATTATTATTATTATTATTATTATTACTACTACTACTACTACTACTATTATTATTAAGTTATTGTTGGTACCATATTGTTTTTGTTGATCCTCCTTTTACAATTATAGAGCTAGTTTACTCTTTTTCTTTGAAATACAGTAAATATTCAAAAACATTTAACCTACTGATGCCTCAATTAATGTAATTTTATTAGTATCAATTTTTATTTTGAAATTTACCAGTAGCTGCTGTTTATATTTGAGTCAATACGTTTTCCCAGTTTTTTGTCTTAAAATTAGGTGCCTTGGCTTATATTCAGGTCGGTTTATACTCAAATATATACGGTATCTAATGTCACTGTAACATAATAGTGTGGTTTTGTGATAAAGTCTTTTGTTACACATGCAAATCTCTCTGTGCAGCTAATGTTAAATATGAGCACACATTTGTATTACTTGGAGGCAATCTTCTTTGTTTTCCATATTTATCACCTGCCTGCTTAAGATAATTGTAAAAATTAGCAGTTCTCAGATCTAATTTAAGATATCAATATTTTCAATCATCTTAATGTTCGTGGCCAATGATATTGGTACAGACAATGGGGTTTAGAAAACAGAAAGCTAATGGGACCAGACTGCAAACCCTCTTTGCAGTCCCACAGCAAAGTTGACAGACACATTTCATTCTTTTGTTGGGAAGGTAAGGCAATGTGTTTCCATGGAAACTTGTTGTTCAGCATCTTCTCCAAGTCTTTTGCTTTCATTTGGCAAAAGCAGACCTTCACCCTTGATCTAAGGATAAGATAATCCCCGTGTCTGTGAAGAAAATAAAGGAGAGCGTTTCAATTTTGGAGTGGGACACAGACACAGAGAGGTGAATTTGGGTCCATAAGTGAATAGTACTTTGGAGTGCTACCTCTTTCTCTCTGGAGATCTGAACTGGGAATTGTGTTGGTTGTCTGTTGTGGGGTGCTTTAACTGCAGATCGATTCGTGCTCATCCTGTGCATTTGATAAATAAATAACATAAAACAGCATAAGCCTCCAGTGACCTCCTTTCAAAGGAAACCAATGTTGGGTAATTGTCACACTCCAGAAACTTTACAGTTCTGAGAAATGGAAGGAGCTGAGAGAACCTGAGATCTGACAAAGAACTCTTCTCACACCCTGGACTTCCTACAGATATATATTAACCTTCCTTGCCTAGTTTCTCCATGCCTCACAACCTCTGAGGATGCCTGCCATAGATGTGGGTGAAACATCAGGAGAGAATACTTCTGGAACATGGCCATACAGCCCGGAACACATACAACAACCCTGAACCTGAGATCTTTTGCCATTGGGATGTGAAACAGTAAATGTATTGCCCACCCCATTAGTAAACACCTCTTCTTCCTTTGTCCCCTCCCCACTTTATGTGCTATTTTCATTAGAAAGTGGTGCTGGTTGCACATAACATCCGACATTGCTCTCCACAGAGCTGACCAGATCATATATCCCTGGTTCTGAATGGTCCCATCTAAAGGCTATTTCTTTCCCGTTATTTTTTTTAATCATCACAGTTAAAATTATTCAAGATCAAAACACAAAATCAAAAGGATCGCATATCTTTTGAATGAATGGACTCTTACACTACATGGCTCCTTTTTTTCTGCTGTATTCTAAGGACCTCATCACATTGCTCAAAAGAAAGATTCTAGGGATGGAGCCCCATGGCAGCCACCAGATGCTGCCACTTGAGGCTCTACCCCCAACCAGGGTAAAAGCATCACCAGATGCTTTCCCAGCAACATGGGAGGCTTCCCATGTTGTGCTGGCTTCAATGGAGCCAGGACGCTTTTTCCCTATTTGGGCAATGCTTCCCTGTATTATGACAAAATGGCACTGGGGGGGGGGGGGCTCCCCCATGTGATAAGGTCTTCTGCTTTCCATGCAGACTTTAGTATTTGTTCATTGATAACATGTGGTTATATTGAACTAAAACACATAGGTATTCTTTACTGCTTTTTGCTAATTATGTACTGCCTCATTCTGTCATGTAGAATGCTAGCTTCTTCTTCTGCTCTATTTTCAATTTGTGATCTATCTAGCATTTGCATTCATAGCCAAAATATAAGAAACTCCATGTTCCAACAATACCATGGACTTCATAGGTTATCAGGGAATAGATTCTTACCTTAAGAAGCCCAAATGGGACCCCAGATGTTTTGGTTTACAACTCCAAGAAATCCCAGTCAGTTTATCAGCTGTTAGGATTTCTGGGAGTTGAAGGCTAAAACATCTGGGGACCCACAGGTTGAGAACCACTGGACTAAACTAAATATGTGATTGCATATGCCTCACCTCAAACACTTTGCAACTGTTCTTAAGAAGCAGAGATTAAGTTTGGTGGCAAGCAGGTCATTAAACATTTGGGCTACAAATATGGTTCATTACAAATGCATTTATACACCACAGTAAAAAACAGAATATATTGCATTCAAATGCCCAGAAATCACTTCCAGTTTTACCTTATTGCCTTTAAAGCTGATTTTTTTCCTTTTAAAAATATGGTATGGACAGAAATAAACTACCACATCTGAGAGTGCTTTTGAGAAATCAGGAGGCAACTTCACTTGATCCTCACTTTTCAAATTATGTCTAGGGACTTGGGGAAAATCACTGAGGGAATGGGGGAACTGTACAAAGAGACTACACAAGTCCTGTGGATCACACTTACTTTGCCTTAAGAGAGTAAAAATAGCTACTGCATGCTGTTGCTTTGGGCTCCTACTTCTGGAAATAAATGCATGTGGGTTCTGAGAAATAAACCTTAAGTACAGATGTTTCCTAGGACCCCAGAGGACAGGACTGCCTCCTGCTATGATGTGTCATCTTTAGTCAGGCCATCACAACAGTTATCATAGTGCCTGAGGACACAGTTGGAGAAGGGCAAATTACTTCTTCTATTCCAATATCATTCAATTGGCCTTGACTATGAATCCTTACAAGCACGATAACTGCTAAGAAGTCCCTACTGTGTGTTCAAGGGAGGTTAATGCCAGGTAAATGTGCACAGGCGAAATTGCATGCAGTGAACTCCTAGGAGGGCTGAACTGACAATTGCTGTATTAACTTTTTCTGTGCTTGATCATTTAGTACACTTCTGACTGGTAATTACCAGGAAGGGTCTCACTTATAGAGGAGTCTTTGTATGCCATTTAAACTGGATTGTTTTGTAGAGGGTCAGTTCCCCTTAGGTTACACTTGTCCTACTTCTGCAGGTGTGAGGATGCTGATCAGACAGGTGTCCTATGGAGAAAGTGTGCAGGAAATACATATACCACTTTTTTTTTTACACAAATAGAAACAGAGTAGCCTTATTTGCTCTTTATTTTTATATTCAGAAATAGGCCACTGAGTCCCTTGGTCTTCTATGTGTTGGATTACAATTCTCATAATTCTACAGTCAGTCAACACTTCTGGAAGACACCAGATGAAGGAAAGCTGACATAGAGTGCAAAGAGAAAAAAAGTGCAGGCACTCTTACATGGAATAGGAAGTCACCACTTCATATCAGGTTTCCAGAGGGACCTTTTCCATTCCCATGAAACCCCCTGATCACTCAAGCACTCTTCCTTTTGGCATCTCTTTCTTCCAGAGGATAAAATGTTCTTATATCATGTGAACTTATGTCGGGAAATAATCATGTACAGTACACTCAGTTAACTGAAACGCAAGCAACCAGAATTCTATGGCAAATACCAAAAGATAATTAGCTAAAACATTGCATTCATAAAATTGTTTTTATCATCCAGTAAAACTATGCTTCATTAAGTTATTCTTGACTTTATTTGTTTATCTGACTGCCGCTCATCCAACACACTGTATTATCCGATGCCCAGGGCTGTACTCCCTCCCTTGCTTGCTCACTCACTCACCCTCCTGGGCTGTCCGGGTCCTGGTTCTGCACACGTAGGTGAGGGAGGGTGGGTGGCAAAGGCAGTAGTGGCAGCAGAAGAAGGAGCCTTGACCCCCCTTCCTGCATCCTCTGTACCCCAGCTCCCTACTACGCTCATCCTGGCAACAAAGATGGCAGCAGTGGCCACCTTTGCCACTCTCCCTCACTTACTCACTCACCAGACCGGGTCCTGGTTCTGATGCTACTTCCGCCACTGCTGCCAGGACCCGGCCTGGTGAGTGAGAGAGGGAGGGAGGGAGGGTGGGTGGGTGAGTGAGTGAGTAAGGGAGGGAGTTAGGGCAGCAAAGGCGCAGCACTGGCAGAAACAGGAGCCTGGAAGAAGTGGCTAGGTTCCTGCTTCTGTTGCCTCTGCACCTTTGCAGCTCTCCCTTTCTCGCTCGCCCTCGCTCACTCACTCACTCACCGGGCTGGGTCCTGGTTCTGTCATTGCTGCCGGGACCCAGCCCAGTGAGTGAGTGAGGGAGAGTGGGTGGGCAGCAAAAGCACAGCAGCGGTAGAAGCAGGAGCTTGGAAGAGGTGACCAGGTGCCTGCTTCTGCCACTACTGCACCTTTGTTGCCCCCCTTGCTCACCCACCCTCACTTACTCACTTACTCACTCACTGAGCTAGGTCCTGGTTCTGCCGTTGCCACCGGGACCTGGCGTGGTGAATGAGTGAGTGAGTGAGGGTGGATGAGTGAGTGAGGGAGGGAGGGTGATAAAGCTGCAGCGACAGCAGAAGCAGGAATCTGGAAGAGGTTCCTGCTTCTACCGCCCTCCAACAATTTCCATTTAAAATCTTTTAACAACTCAAAAAGTACACTTGAGCATAAGAAAGAAGGATAACTCCGAGGACATGTTCAGCTTAAGGATATATTTTTGGTAGCAGAACTAAGCTTAAAGTTTCTGGTGATGTGTGGTTCCCTGAGACCATAGGCTGCTATTCTATCATACCTAGTGATCCATTTCTGTTCCTTTTTTCCCTTTTCTCTCTTGCTCTCTCTCTCTCTCCCCCCCGCTCCCCTTTCACTCTTAGTAGCTTAACTCAGAAGAAGCATGGAGAAAATACTTGGTTGTTACTTTGTTAAATAATTGGGACTCAGAAATCTTGATCTAGTGCCAATTGCATACAACTTGTAGAGCCTTACCTACCTTCTCCCTACTTCTGCTTTATATCTCCTTTGACTGACTTCCAAGGTTGTTAATTTCATCAAACTCTGATAAGTATTTTCTCCAAACTCAAAGAGGTCATCTTCTAACTAGTTAATGCAGTAGCGCTAGAATGCCAGACATCCAGACTACTAACCAGGAATCTGCATAGTCCATAAATGTCCAAACTGCCAAAGGACAACACTATACAAAGATTTGAAATATGAAAAAAGTTAGAAAATATCCACAATGTTATTTAAGACTTTTACATAGAACGCTCCACTCAAAAATATTGGACAGAACTGAAAGAAAAGACAGGACATATCCTTTTCCCATACATGATTTGGGCTTTGCTATATGATAAGTTTGCTAGTAATTTCAATTTGGAAAGTGCTCACTATGCACTATGGTCTTAACATTATTTTATAATAAACAAAGCTGCAGAGCTTAATAGTCATGAAATAAAATGCTTTGGGCCGTCACTATGCTAATCAAAATATGCAAGTTAATTTAGTTGCTGTTATTTAGAACAGTAATTCACTCACTCTGGTATAAATGTAGCTTGCAGACATTCAAGGCAAATAATCTTCACTAAAACAGAGTAATTTATTCCAATTTGATTGTGTCAGCACTAGCATCACAAAAACCACTACAGAATGCAAGGTTCAGGGGTTTATAGCTCTTTCCGTTTAACCATTTTAACATATTTGAAATGTAAACAGCTAATACACTTTGAGTTGTAAAATTGTACATTAGAACTCCACATTGCATAATTTTGCTTTACAATTTTTGCATCAATGCATTTTACTGCATTAATACCTTTGATGCTAACATTGTAGTTGTACAATTCAGAGACCAACTTAATTTTGTTTATTTGTATAGCAAAAATATAATTTGACTCTTATCAAAATCTAGTAGCTACCTATGCCACTTTCTCAGAATCTTCAGATATTAAGGACATATCTGGAGCTCCTTCGTGCAAAGTATATGCCCTCCCAATGAACTACATGCCTCCCTGCACCTCGCCATCCCAGAAGAAAAGAGGCAAGGAGCTATCCAGTTCCTAGACCCAAGTATGAATGGCCAGCATAGTGTAGTGGTTGAGGGTTCTCAGCCATAGAAAACCATTGCCAGGTCTTGGGCAAGTCATACTTTCTTAGGAATTCCCTACACCAGTCAATTATATCTTGGCCAGTTTGAGGTAACATGCTCCAGAATGTCCCCTGAGGGCACAGAGATATTAAAATGCTTCATCCATAAGTTGCAGCAGCAGCTGGGCAAAGTCTATAAATTTCAGCCAGGCTGAAACCAGTTTGACTTAGATGGAGTCGCCATCAGTGGACAGCCATAGAGCTCCAGAGACATCGGCAAAGGTGCCCAGCATTATCAGAGAGAAGGAGCCTCTGTGGTCATCTGGTATAGTGACAAGGACTCTATCCATCCCCATTTCCCAGTATTGATGAGTTAGTGATTCACTCTGATTGAGGACTGGAAGTGTGGACTTCCAGAAGTGTCTTCAGGTCCACCTAGGGTTTTAGGCTCATGTAGGCCCCTGGTGGCACAGTGTGTTAAAGCGCTGAGCTGCTGAACTTGTGGACCAAAAGGTCCCAGTTTCAAATCCCAGGAGCGGATTGAGCACCCGCCGTTAGCCCCAGCTCCTGCCAACCTAGCAGTTCGAAAACATGCAAATGTGAGTAGATCAATAGGTACCGCTCTGGTGGGAAGGTAACGGTGCTCCATGCAGTCATGCCGGCCACATGACCTTGGAGATATCTATGGACAACATGGCTCTTCGGCTTAGAAATGGAGATGAGCACCAACCCCCAGAGTCGGTCATGACTGGACTTCACGTCAGGGGAAACCTTTACCTTTTTAGACAAGGTCTGTCTTCCTCTAGCACCCAAAACATTACCAGGTTGGGAGGGGGTATAGTTTGATGAGGTCCTTAGTTTTCTAAGTCTAGGAATTAAACATACAGCAAAGTGTACAATCTTTACTATATTCAGCACAGAATGAGCATTTGTTCCATTGAGTTTAAAAGATTTGGTTTATGAGCTACCTTTTTGTCTTCCTCTTCCCTTCTCCTCCTCCTTCTCCTTTTTCTTCAGGGGAAGGGCTAATAGGTTAACTCCTTTATTTTTTATTACATGGCACAATACAATTAAAAACAAAGCAAATGCATTCAAATGAATTTAAGCAATTAAATCTTTGTGTCATGAGCATATAAATATTAAAATACAATTTAAACTACATTTAAAAACTACAAAGCCCCCACTTCCCCAAATCCCACTCACACCATTTAAATGCAGGTACCTGATTAATCTGAAATTGATTGTCAAAGATATGATGTATGTATTTGAACTGAAGCCAGAATTATTGTTCATGTAATGATTGCCACGATTCTTGTTTATCTTTAATGAATGCATTTTATTCACACTCGGAGGCATGTATGTGATATGGATGTGGAGAGATGCAGGAGCCAACATGCTTTCTTTGAGCAAGTCACCTTCAGATGGTTCCATCAAAGTTATACACTTTCTTGTCTAATAAAACAGAATAATAAATTATGTCATTTATAGACTGAAACACTTAGAAGCTTCTGCCTGAAATTGCAATGTGATCACCCTCCTTTCTATAATGAATATTATAGTTTCTTAATTACAGATACAGCAGAATTGATGGGTGTTTGGAAACTGGAATGAGATCATATAAGCACTTATATTATCAGGAAATAAAAATAGTTCATTTATTCATAGGAACTAGTTTTTTAAACTGATGGACATTTGTTCTGTATTAATCCACTTATAATCCAAGAGAAGATTTTTTTTCTTTTTTTTTGGTTAGGGTGGTGGGAAGCAATGCAAAGATCTGATGACAAAAACATTATAATTTAATTCCTCATAACATTTTAATACAAGGTTTGTTTTGCAAATGACCATTTTATGTGTTGCCTTTAATTAAAAGAGGAAAAAGTGCTTTAGGAAACACAAAACACACAATACAGACTTGTGTCTTATACATTTATAAAGTGCAGCAATATTAGCATGAAACCACTTACCTTGTTTATGAGATGCGCCCGCTATTACTTGTACAGATTGTGGAACATTTTATTGTAGAGCTTTATGAGGTTTACAATACAACAAATGTAATGAAACTGTCACTATGAACTGAAGAAAATAGGAGCTGTGCCTTCCTGTTTCTCCCTTCCTTGTTGACTAAGTCTGCAGAAGCATTTGTTGCAGGCTGGATGGCCACAAATAGGAAATATGGATTATTGCACCAAGGTAGATGATGGGAATATTGTGATATTGGTAGCTAGTGTGATGGCATGTAAAATATCTGGCAATTATGAAATGCATATTTTTTTTCCCTTTTCATTCTGCATTGGAAGCAGTACTTAGCCAAGCACCCACTTTCATGTCCTTTAGGAAGGAATTGAAAACTTGGCTTTTTAAACGATCCTTTGGAATGTAACACCCACCCCCCTCCCCTCCCCCGTTCCCCCTCCCCCCTGGAACAGCAATTCAATATATTATCATTGTATCATTTTAACTGTGTTTAAAATGTCATTTAAGCATTACTTACTTTTGGTATTATGTATATTGAAATAAGACATGCATCGCTAAAATTTTGTTAATTGTTGGAATGTAATAAAAAAATTTTAAAAAAGAAAAGAAAACTTGGCTTTTTAAACAGGCCTTTGGCAATGGTGAAATGTAAGAATTCTTAATAACCACCAAACGGATTCCATGGCTTATGTGTATTAGTGCAATGGTTCGAACCCTAAATGTTGTTCAAATTGTTTTATAGAGTTATTGCCTATTGATGTGTCGGTTGTATTGTGTTAATTTTGTGATTGTTTTAAATTTGATATGTTACTTATTTTGTTTAATGTTATCTACTACAGTAGAGTCTCACTTATCCAAGCCTCGCTTATCCAAGCCTCTGGATAATCCAAGCCATTTTTGTCGTCAATGTTTTCAGTATATCGTGATATTTTGGTGCTAAATTCGTAAATACAGTAATTACAACATAACATTACTGCGTATTGAACTACTTTTTCTGTCAAATTTGTTGTATAACATGAAGTTTTGGTGCTTAATTTGTAAAATCATAACCTAATTTGATGTTTAATAGGCTTTTCTTTAATCCCTCCTTATTATCCAAGATATTCGCTTATCCAAGCTTCAGCTGGCCCGTTTAGCTTGGATAACTGAGATTCTACTGTATGTTTTTATGACTGTTCGCTGTTCTGAGTACCTTGTTGGGAGATGGGGCGAGGTATACATAAAGTTGTATTATTATTATTATTATTATTATTATTATTATTATTATTTTCTGTATGGGTAATATGGAGCCTCTGGTGGCGCAGCGGATTAAACCGCTGAGCTGCTTAACTTGCCAATCAAAAGGTTGGCAGTTCAAATCCGGGGATCGGAGTGAGCTCCCGCTGTTAGCCCCAGTTTCTGCCAACCTACCAGTTCAAAAACATGTAAATGTGAGTAGAGCAATAGGTACTGCTCCAGTGGGAAGGTAATGGCACTCCATGCAGTCATGCCGGCCACATGACCTAGTAGGCATCTACGGACAATGCTGGCTCTTTGGCTTAGAAATGGAGATGAGCACCAACCCTCAGAATCAGACACAACTAGACTTCATGTCAGTGAAAACCTTTACCTTTACCTATGGGTAATATCTTTTCCTGCACAGAAAAATTATTCAATACTGTTTCTTACACAGAAAATGCTGCTTTCCTTGTAACACACTCCTTTTTGATAAGGTCAATTGGCTGATCAATAAAAAATTGTTGTAACACCCTCCCCCTCACAAATGCACGTTTTACGCAAAATACATTCTCAATTACAGCATTTGTTTTATGCATGAAAGTGTGTTTTCAGCACAAAAATATATTGTGAAAATAAAATGTGGGAAAATATAGTGTATGAATTTAGCACATAATTTTTTGAGCTGAGACTACTTTGAAAACTCTATGGTTTTAAAAGATTGTCTCACAGCAGGAAGAAAAATGTTAAATTTCCTCTTCCTTTTATAACAAAATTAGGGACTTTCTCCTCATTTGCTTGTTCTGCGTGTTACAGAGGGGGAAAAAAGTGACTACACACTAAAGCAAAGATCTAAGTGGCTTAATCAAATGATCTAAGCCACATATCACGGCAGAAAGAAATAAGCAGCATTGACTTCTAAACCTATGACATGATACACACAGTAATGTACAAGGGTTGAATGAAAAGTTATGCCTCCACCTTCGTTACTTGGGTTTGGATGGAAATATTTTAATAAATCAAACACAGAAATAATCCTTAGAATGTGCTCTTTAACTACCACTATTCACTTTTCCACATAATCACCAGACAATTGGATACATTTTACCAACGATGAACAAGTTTTCTGAAGCTGTCACGGAAGAAGTCGATACCCTGTTTCCGCAATCAGCATCTCACAGTACCCATCGTGCACAGATCTTCCGATAGCCAAGCAAAGCAATAATGTTTCCCACATGTTCTTGTGAAATGCTGATTATGCTTGAAATTTCTCTGAGTGATACGACGATCATCCTGAATCAATCTGTCAACCTTTTGCTTGTTATACTCGGTGGTTGCTGTCACAGGACGTCCAACTCTTTGTTTGTCACGCAAGTCAGATGTTCCCACCTCAACATCTTTAAACTTACTCTCCCAATGACGCACAGTACTCACATCAACACAATCACCATAAACAGCTTGCATTCTCTGATGAATCTCCTTTGGGGCGACACCTTCTGATGTCAAGAATTCAATGACTGCATGTTGCTTAAGTCGCATTGACCAACCATCTGTGCAGGTTCCATACTTTGCACTTTAACAACACAACCGTTCAATGCTAAGGCTTCCCGCCAAATGGAACTGTAGAGGAGAGTCTATTGACCAAGCCAGTACCTGCTGCATACCATTACTGCCATCTGTTGAGGAGTTATGAAGGTGGAGGCATTACTTTTCATTCAATCCTTGTATTATCAAGCAGAAGTATTTTTTTAAAAGCATTCATGCACAAACCCAGAGCAATGCATGAATGCTAAATATCAGAGTGCCAATACTTTTTAATCAAGCAACAATTTTCCCCTGCTATTGACTGAGTCCCGAGTCCAATTTCAAGTGCAAGACACAACAACAGAAAGTCACAAATGGAAGTGTTTCAATTTCAGTTTCAGTCCAATTGCAAATGTACCCTTCCAAAGCTGCATGATAATCTTTTTCACCCTAACCAGACACCAGCTTCCTGTATTTACTTACATGTGCTAAAGACAGCAGGCCAATCATGAGAAGAGGTACTGAGCCACCACATTTTCTCCCCAAGAGAACATTATTTTGTCAAACTTAATCCTCCACGTAGAGTGAGGAGGCAACTCAGCAATATCTCAGCTTGTTAAAATTCAGCTGATATTAGACTTAGTAATAGACATTTCTAAACACTGGGGATTATTGATGAAAAATCTGCCTATTAATCAGAAGAAAAGATGCACCCGACATTGCATTTTCTGTTTCTTTTACTGCCAACCTGACCAGAATTTCTGAACAACGTAAAATAACAATCGATAGAAACTTTGCTAGAGCTCTGAGCAGAGACTGGAAAGTACTAAGGGAGAATTGCATCAAATTAAAAATTCAACTTTCTGTAATAAGGGAAGTGCACTGTTTTGTCCAGCCAGTGTTTGAATTAGAGTGGGGACATAAAGTACCTGGCCCCTTCATCATTTATAATGGCCCTTTCAATTATAATTTTCTCCAAGGTAGGGCTGAATTTGACTGAAATTGGTGGGGAGTCTTTCTGGATTGGACCAAAGGCTGTCTTAAACCTCACAATGAGCATGTAGCGACAATCTCTGTGAGAGGACTATAAGCACAGTATGAAGCATGTATAATAATGTTATCCGTACATGTGCCCCCTGAATATAATTCAAGCATGTTCCATTATAATTTTCTGGGAAATTGTTCTTATGCTAGAACCAATTTTTCCCTTGGATGTGGATTCTTCCAGCTATTGCCAGTGAATCTAAGATGCTTTGTTCTATTGAAAAGAAGTAGGTGATACTTTCTTAAGCCAAGCAACTACCTACAACGTGTGAACTTTTGAGATGTGAGATGTGTGTGAGAGAGACAGAGATGATATTTGATTTTTAGAAGGGCAGTGGAAAAAAAAAAACCCTGAAGATATCAAAGTTTTCTTTCTTTTTTTTCCAACCAGTACTCTAGCCACTGGATGGTAATGTTCAAATCTGCATATGTATTGTATGAAAGGCAAGGCTGGATGAACAGAAATGGAGAGCTTAGATAAATAGATTGTGCAATCCTCCCTGTGTCTATTAATAAATATCCATAGATCACTTTGTTTCTGGTGTTTTGATCTGGTGTTTTGATGCAGCATCACAATACTGGAGAGGATCGCAAGAGCCTGGCCATGTTAGCAGGGAAGGATGATCAGCACTGCAGTAAAATATAGTAAATTTTCCAAGCTCTGAACTTAACTGTATACCATAAGGCCTTTTGCCAAGGGGTACAAAAGCTCCTGGTGGCACAGCGGGTTAAACAGCTGAGCTGCTGAATTTGCTGATCAAAAGGTCTGCTGTTTGAATCAAGGCAGCGGGGTGAACTCCTGCTGTTAGCCCCAGCTTCTGCCAACTTAGCAGTTCAAAAACATGAAAATGTGAGTAGATCAATTGGTTGGAAGGTAATGGCACTCAATGAAGTTATGCTGGCCACATGACCTTGGAGGTATCTACGGACAATGCCGGCTCTTTGGCTTACAAATGGAGATGAGCACCGGCCCCCAGGGTGGGACACGACTAAACTTAATGTCAGGAGAAAACCTTTTTACCTTTTACAAAAGCAGCTGTTGCCTGAATCTATGTTGGTAAATAAGTTGTAATTGACCAACTATGGTTAATTGGGTCAACAGTAATGTTGCTGGTTACACAATATGGTCCTCCTTGAAGGAGCTACAAACATTATGAAACCAAATTTGTAAACTTAGCACTTTGGCAAAACAAAAGCAAGGCACTGCACTTGTAAATTTAAAGTAGACTTTCTTAAGAAACAGGTCTATTTGCTGAGCTGTTTGAAGATGCAAACTGTAAGAATTTCACTTCAGACAAAGATCTGAATAGTTTTCCTACAAACTCTGCTCATTGTATCGCAAAATTTGACATTTTTGAGTAAGTCTTAGCTATGGAAGGTTATAATAATGTAGAGTGGAAGACTCAATGCGCAAGAGGATTTCAGCTGCCTCAGTGCTTTTATGTAAAATCTCGCCTATCAGAATTTAAAATGTCAGTACATTAATTTTCACTCCAGGATAATGCTTAAACAAGTAGAACACTTTGTTCTTCCATAGATGCTTTCAAAATATGGGAAGCAAACAGCTAGTGATATTTTATCACTCCTCTCTATACTAGTTGTTGTTTCACAAAGGTGCTTTACAATACATATGAGAAGTTAATTTTTAAAAAACTTTCAGTAGAAGACAGCTTTCTCTATATACACTGGAGATGGGTAGTTCTACAAACTGGCTGCTTTATAGAAAACTGATTAAAAGTTTTGGTAGTTTGTTGTGGAATACAGTTGTTTGCACAGATTGAACAATTTTCAGTAGTCCTTTTCTTTTTGTGCACTTGCAAGTGTGCATGCTGTGATCTGGATCAAGACCAGAATCAGTGCACAAATGGATCACATTTTCTTCTTTCTTCACCTCCAAAATAGTTCCAACCAACTAACCAAACAAGCAAACAAAAGCCATGGGTACAAAAGGGAAGGTTTACCAAGCTGCACTGATTTTGGGCCTTATCATCTCATCACATTGGGGGTTTTTGTCCCCCTTTTCCTCTTCTGGACAGGGCTTGCCAAGCTCCATCAGATGACACTGGCTTGGCCCCACCTCCATTCCTGCTGAAGTGGTGGGGAAGCATCACAAGACACTTCTTCTGCTGCAACGGAGAAGTAAGTACGTTTTGGGTAGCTCTGACGGAGCTACCAACATTTTTTTTTTTGGTCTTTCCTCCATCTGATGGGGGAAAGGACAATGCGTGTTGCTGCTCTTTCCCCAATCTGATGGGCACAGGGTAACAATACACCTTGTCTTGTCTCCACCATATGATGGGGAAAGGAGGGAGGCATGGCCGCAAAGGCCATGTGAAGAGTTTCTTGGAGAATTAAAAAAAAGTATCTTTTAATGCTTCAATACATACTTACTGTACCATGTAGAATAACCTTGTGCCTGTCAAACCCAGTTCTCTTCTGACTAGAAGGGATTAGATATCCAGTGCACCCATATTCTACTGCATTCTTTTCACTGAAGATCTTAGTTTTGAATCACTTTCTTTATTATTAGCTATAGATGGGCGGATAGACAGCATTAATGCAAGTCATGAAATCTTCATATTCTATAGTATTTGCACAATACCTTGATTGTGGAACTCCCTTCCTAAGGAAATCTGCCCCTCCCCTCTTCAATATTTAGCCACCAACCAAAACTGTACTATCTATCCAGAATTTGGTCCTTTAAAACAATGTGATTTTTCAGAGCATTTTATTGTAAATGTGTAGATAGAAAACTGTTTTATAACACATTTTAGCCTGCTTTTAAAATATTGTTTTCCTTGTTCTGTCTGTTTTCATTTGCTATATACTACTTTGAGTGCCCTTGAGAGGCAGTAAACAAACAAACAAATAGCCTTTCTTCTGTGGCTAACAAACTCCTTAGTGTTTCCTGTTTATCATAGAAATGCCACTGTGGGAGACTGAATGCCAAGCACTTGAGTGGCAAAGCTGGTGAGTCTGCTGAACATGGCATTGGTTCAGATTAGAAAAGCAAACAAACACCCTTCATCTATTTAGGTTACGGCCACTTAGAGCTTTTATAAGAAGCACTTAAGTCTAAGAGAATTGTTTGAATCACTTATTCCCACCTATTTTATTTGGCTCTCACTTTAATACCTGCTGGTTATGACTTAAGCAGGAAACCATCATTTGTATTTCATTGTAAGTAGGTACATTATTTCCTAAATCAAAGCAGCCATACCTCATGAAGCGTCCCCAGGAAAGATAGCTAGACAGGAAGATTATAGATCTATAGATCAATTGATCAATTGATGTATAGGCATGCCACAATGATATGAAAAAAATTATTTCTGGTCCTGTGAGATGACCCATAAATACCATAATAGAGAAGAAGATGGGTTCCTTGGTACCTACCAGGCTACCAATATATAACTTTTGAGATAGAAGGCTTTCATGAGATCCCCAAGTCATGCAGTTCAGCCAAATTCAGAAGATTTTGAGTCCTCCTCTTGATCTTGAGATTACTGTCTATACACAACTATTCTGAAACCTAAAACCTCCCTGCTTAGCAAGCAGTGGAACCAAGTTGGATGGCTTGTTGCAATCTGTTCATCTTATGTATATGCAGGTATATGTCCAGATGTTTTTTTTTAATTGTACATTATTCAAAAACAGATGACTGCAAATTGCTCTTATGGTAAGTACTCCTGCTAAAAGAGTATTTGGTTTGTTTGTTTGTTTGTTTTTTTACTGAAGAGTCCAGTATGTCTACTCAGATTGTTCCTAGAGGGAACCCTACAATAGCTAGGCATTATGGCTGCAATTCTATGCAGTGAGCTTCACTGAATTCTGTATGAGTTATGCTACAATAAACATGCTTAGGCTTAGGCTGAGAGTCAGTGACAAGTGGCCTGCAGTTACTGACACACTATCATTTTTTATCTGATTACTCTCATCAATCATGTGAAGAAGGTTTTGGCCTGAAAATAAAACATTACTACAGAGTTTGGAGATGGATAGCTATGGCTTGTGCATTGATCATTTTAGAAAGGGCAGAAAATAAAACAGCAAGGAAGATTTGTATTTCAAATTTGTTATTGGCATGCAAGCTAATGTGGATTGCAGCAGGGAGGAAATCCATTGTCTTTTTGAATATAACAGATGTTCACGATGTGTTTTTTCTTTCTCCAGCACTTGAGAACAAGATGCCAAGGTCCATATTCAAACATGACTTATTCATACAGTCCTGCCCACATACCTTCATTGACTAGTTGTAACTATTTTTATATTTTCCAAAATGCTAAATCTAGAGGAAAAGGCATGTGGACGGTAACTGAGTGGAGGCAACAGAATGTGTGGTCATTTTTAGCTTCAGAATTAAATCCTTTTTCAATATGGATAGGAGCTTTGAAGATGATACAAAGTATTTTTAAAAGTTCCAAAAGCAGGGCTGGTGTTACAAATTGGGAAAACTGGGCACTTTCCAATGGCTCCAAAACTCAAAGTACCACCACCAACCTTGCTCATTTTATTGCTTGGACAGGTGTAATTACATAATTTGCATTTTTATTATTGTGCTTGAAGTTTGTTACTCCAATATAGTTACCCGCGTTCTACTGTGGAAAGTTTTATTTAAAATCTGGAATGTCCAAAGATAGTGGTCTGTTTTTTGTCGAAGGATTCTGACAGAGATTGGATGGCCAACTTTCAGAAGTGGTATAATTGTGGATTCATACGTTGCAGTGGATTGGACAATATGGTCCTCAGAGCCGGCCCTAGGTATTTTTCAAGTGTAGGCAAACAGAATTTTGGCACCCCCCCCCCCCCCAAAAAAAAACAATCACTGAAAAATAAAAGCGTTGGATAAGCAAAAATGTTGGATAATAAGGAAGGATTAAGGAAAAGCCTATTAAACATCAAATTACATTAAGATTTTACAAATTAAGCACCAAAACATCATGTTTTACAACAAATCAACAGAAAAAGCAGTCTCGACTGTGCCCCTGTATGTTTTGCGCCCGAAGCGACCACTTAATTCGCCTCATTGTTGGACCGGCTCTGATGGTCCTTGGAATACCTTTCAATGTTATGATTTGTGATCTTCTCATTCTATTATTGTATGACTATTAATATTTTAATGCAAGCGGTTGTAATAGTGACTACTAGTTGGGCTATGCACAAAGCCATTTTTCAAAACAGGCTCCGGCTGGTTTGGCTATTTTGGCTAGTTGTAACAGACCATGTGGCTGCCGACTGTGGCTGCAGAGAGGCAACCACATGCATGCTCATGGTTTCCCTGTGAGCCCTGCCTGACATGTCTTTAATGAAGCTGGGCCTCCATTTTTCTGTTGCCAGCAGGCTTCTGAGAGAGACAGATCATGCTCCAGTCCGTTGGTGATCTAAATTCTCCATGCCACTCTCTGCTCTGCATTGCTTGCCTTGCTTTTTGACTCAAATAGCAATAAATAAGCACTTACTTTCTACACTTAAGAAACTGCCACCAATGGTGCCCTTCACACAACACAAACTTCAAATGTGGGGTAGAAGTATCTTGCCATTTCTAAAACTGCCATAAAATGTAAAGGTAACATTAGCCAGTCTATATATATATATATATATATATATATATATATATATATATATATAAAGACTGGCTAATGTTACCTTAATTCAGCTTTGTTGAAAGGGTGTTGAGGAGAAAGGATCCCAGAAAAAGTGGTTTCTTAAGTCTGACGTGTTAAACCTAGATGTTATTGAAGGGTCTGAGGAGAAAGGGTCCTAGAAAAAGTGGTTTCTTAAGACTGATGCCCTAAAAATGACCAAAAAAAAGGAGCCTGGGAATTTCCCCCATTGCTGCCAATGGGCCGGATCTTCTTGGAACAAAAATGAATCTTTTGTCTGCTGGATCAAGAAATGAAATTTTGCTCACTCAAATTCTGGAGGCTCCTGAAAAATGGATTGGGGAGCCATCAAAATCTGGACACAGAAAATGGCACAGCCTTTAGCCGAATTGCACATATCTAATTACTAATAGCATTAAAGGTTCAGCTATAAGGTACTAGCACCTAGAACATATTGGCTAGGTTACTTAATTCCTTCACTGAACCTATATCCCAAATGTTTTCTAAATTACCTTACTTTCACATCTGTTCAATTAGAAATGGCTATAGAGTTCTCCTGCTTATCTACTTAACAAACATTTAACTGGAGACATAGGAACTCTACATCTTGTTTCTGGTTGCATTTTTAAAAGCTCTATTACACAGACCCTGGATGAGGCCTCTCTCTAAATTCTCTTCATTCACAATGCACAGCTCTTTCATAAACAAATATTACTTATTGTTTTTAGAATCACAACATACAGAACCCCCCAAGGAGCATGAGTCCTGGCTATGTTAACTAGAGGTGCAATAATATTTCTAATTCTGGTATGGTACTAATTAATGAACAATATGATTCACATGTGGTATTGAGCTGCACGGCTCACCATAAGTCCAACCAAATTATAGCTGTGCTATGATCTGAAAGCCATAAATCACATTCAGCAGCAAATAATATCAATTAAGTCACAAAACCAATTAGAATGTTCTGTAGAAATTCACACTGACCTATGATTTGCCACATGGCGACATAAGCCCTCCCTAATTAAAATCAAAACAATATACCCTCCGGTCTGGTTCTTACTGTGCTGCAGACCAGCAAAGAGCCTGAGACTTAAAGTATTTTTTTTAAATGAAAGTAATAAAATCCTGCAAATGTCATTTTTTTACTTTAAAAATAAATTCACAGCCTTGCTAACTTCTTGAAGCCTGCCCAAAGATGTGAAGGGAAATTATAAAATGACAGTGTCATTGTTGTTGAGGGCAAAATATCTAGTTTGGTTTTGGGTGTTGTAGCTTAGCTTTATGCCCTCACCCATAATTCTGCTCTTACAATTCTGTGATGCCACTAATGGCTTTAGTGTCTGTGGGGCAGTGTGTCTTATCTGGCTAAGCGACTCAGGTTGCTCCTGACACGAAAAAAAATTAATAATCTGGATATTATAAAGGGCCTACTTGCTCAACGAGATCCAACATTTTGAACAGCTCTGTTAATGTTTGGACTAATGACCTCATCAGATGGGGTACCTTTTGGTGGCATGTGCCGGTTTGTCTTTACTTTTGCGATGAAGTCTGCTAGCTCCCGTTACATGACATAGAGCTACTTCCGGCAGGGTGCCCTTGTTTTTATTGTTTCCTTGATTTTGCATTGTAATGTATATTATTATCTATTGTATTGTTCACTGTGTTGTGATGTGTTGTTCTTTTATATGCTGTTATATTGTACTGTTCTGGGCAGGGCCCCATGTAAGCCGCTCCGAGTCCCCATTGGGGAGATGGTGGTGGGGTATAAATAAAGTATTATTATTATTATTATTATTATTATTATTATTATTATTATTATTATTATTATTGTGTTTTATTGGATCAATGGGGGAAGCCAGGTGGCCGATGCTCCCCCTCCCACGTGGGATGGGGCAACTGGTAAGTCAGGTGATGTGAGGCGTGGGGTGATGGGTTCCCCCGACAGGCACTGCCAGATTCACTATGATGCATGACAATTCCGGTGGCTCATCTGATGAGGGCATAGGAGCTAGAATCACCTTACAGTGCCACTTACATGGAAGCCAGCAGCCACCTTTGGTTCTTTTCTCAGAACTGCCAATGGCTGCAAGTCTTCCTGTCACCTTACAGAGCCACTTATATGGAAGCCAACAGCCACTTTTGGTTCTTTTTTCAGAACTGCCAATGGCTGGAAGTCTTCCTGTCAAAAGCCACTACAAAGGACAGAGCTTTTCTAAAGAATTGAGTGCTGCTGTGAAGCAGCAAGATACAGCACAGATTTCTAGACATCCTAGTTCTTTCTACACAGGTTGATGGAAGGCTCACCTGAGTTATCTTTATAGTTTGTGGTTGTGAAAATGTCTAAATGACAACAGAAATAAATATAGCAAGAACAATATATAGTACATTTTTAAAAAATCAGACAATCCAAGCTGTGTGACCAACACGTTTAAAGCGAATATGGAACATAATCTCAATGATCTTATCTAACTTGGAGCTAGAATAAACAGTAAAATTCCATACAAAATACAACCTCAAATGCAAGGCTCAAGGTGGTAATTGTTATTCAGTAATGGAATATATTCCCTCAAAGTGCCTGATGGTAAGAGTTGTCCAACAGTGGAATATGCTGCCTTGGTGTGTGGTAAAGTCTCATTCTTTGAAGATTTTTAAACAGACAATGAATGACCATCTGTTGGGACTTTTAGATTAGCCACTTTGAGTCCCCTTCGGAGTTGAGAAAAGTGGGGTAAAATGAAATAAATAAAAAAATCTAATAATTAGATTAGTAAATTGCTAATAGCAATTGGGAATGCTTAAAAAGGATGGAAAAGATAGAATGTGGATGGATAATTTAAACTTTTAACTTCTGGCATATCTTAAACAAGACGGGATCTGCATCTATCTACAAGACTGTTGGAAAACACACATGGGCTGGGTCAATTCATCAAAACATTATGGCACTCAGATCTAGGAATTGAAATCCTTGACTCTGACTGACTACACTTTTGGTCCTTCCCGCATTGTATATCCCATTTAACTACTACAAAAGAAGGCTTTCTCAAGAATACACTCAAATGGAATTTGTGTCCTATTCAAGGATCTAGAATGCTAAAAAAACATTCCACCAAGATGCTGAAAGGATATGTGCCTAGATTGTCCCAAGATAAAGCATTTTTGGATTGCAATTATCAATCAGATTTCACAAATAACACAAAAATATTAATTTTCATCTTGCACTTTTGTTTCTTTCCATTTGCTTAATAACAACAGTTGGTTAAACACGGGAAATTAATTGCTTTCTTCCTTGCAGCTGTTCCTGAAATTGCCAAATGTTGGAAATTGGGGGATATTAAGCTAGATAACTGGTGGAAAAGAGTATGGGACATTTGGCTATTAGAAGGGCCTGCAATGGATATGAAAAAGACAACATGCAAACTGGTGACTTTGTACTGCTTATGTCAACAAAAATGTGCAGCAGCTCCAATGACTAAGTGGTCAACTAGACTTCTGGAAAGACACTTTGTACCTTGATTCTCCCCTCCAACCTTTCGAGCATCCAATGAATTCTGTAGACAGATCTCATGAATCAAGTATAAACAAAATGCCTTTGTGTTCCATTTTTAGTTGATCCAAATGAAAAGAACTGAACTGCTGTTTCTCTATCCTGTGTATTTGTCTTTTATAATATATTTGATCTTATTTCTTGTTTAGAAAATTAGACAATCCAATTCAAATATTAATTTTAACTAAACACTCTTAAAACAAGGTAATATCATAGTCCTCCTCATTAAAAGAGTTTCCTGCCACAGCAATTAAGAATAAATGGATTGCATGGGAGGGGGTTAAACTGAATGGTCCTTGTGATCTCCAACTCTATGAATCTATGATTCTACATGGATTAGGATCTTTTTACCGGCTGATTGAAAGACAGCAAAGAGGGGGCCAAGCAAACCTTTTTGGGGGAAGTTTCATAGCCTAGAACAGTATTTGTCAAACTGTGCTCCTTCAGGTGTTTTGGACTTCAGTCCCCTGAAATCCCAGCCAGCTTACCAGCTGTTAGGAATTGTGGGAGCTGAAGTCCAAAACAGAGAACTACTGGCCTAGGAGAAGTCATCTTGACCTTTCTAGCCAAGCCTGTTTTGATGATCAGACTGAGAGAGAGCCCTACCCTAAAGATTGTAAAACTCAGATTGGGCTCTCATGGGGAGATATGGAATTTCTGATAGTTTGGATCCAAATTGTATAGGGCTTCTTAACTGATGATCTGCATTTTGAATTGTGCTCAGAAACAAGGCTGCACCCAGTGGAAATGTTCAAAGAAGAGAATTTTTATCTTCCTCGTGGTCAACCCTATTAGCAGTCTAGATGTAGGTAGGTATCTGGGGCTTGCTGAAGGTTCAGAGCAATTTCCAGATAGTCTCATGTAAAGTGTGTTACAATAATCAAAATGGGATGAAATCAGCATATGTGCCAATGTGGCTTGATCTGAACATCTGAGAGCTCCAGGAAGGGGAGGAGACCTGATGCATTAGTTGTAATTGTGAAAGCTCACAATTAAAATACTCAGCCTAAATGTTGTGCTAATTGAGTGGAGCACTACTTGATCACCATAGTTTCATTTTGGTATGGAATAATGTTGCAAGTCAGCATGGTGTAGTAGATTGTTGAATCAGATTGAGCATCATGGCAAACCTGCAATGGGGCATGGGGAACTTGTCCTGCACACCACATTGACTGGTTTCCCACTCACCTCATCCCATGGGGGAAGCATTAGCCACCTGGCTTCCCCCCCCCCCCCCATTGTTGCCTATGTAACATGGGAAGCCCAACCTGTTTCTGCGATGGTGGCTTATTATGGACGTGTTCTTAAACATGCTTCAGGAATGAGCTTTACGTATTCCAAGTAGACTGGAATGTACGTAGTCCTAATATTTTTTATACTGGTTTTAAACCACTTCATTGGATGGATTGTAATATCAGATTCCCAGATTAGCTTAGTGTTTAAACCTTTTTATTATTTTATTATTTAATATTTAATGTTTATTTTATTTAAGTTATATTTGTCTTTACTGTTCTAATGTAACACAAATCCTATGTAAAATCATACTAAGTATTTTGACATGAACATTCAAATCTGATATATATATATAGAAAGTCTTTATGTATGATGCTCCCCCTTCACTTGCACCACGGAGCCCTGCAGGAAGTAGATCTACATCATGCCGCAAGTGAAGAAGGAGCATCGTACGACAAGCAATTTTGCCCGTCTGATAGTAGTTTGACTCTGGAGACCAGGGTTCAAATTCCCACTTGTTTATCGAAACCTATTGGATGAGGTTGGGCAAGTCATACCCTATCAGCTTCAGAGGAAACCCTCCCCTCTCCCCTGAACAAATATTTCTGAGAAACCCCTTGACATGCTTGATGTAGGGTCATCATCAGTTGAAAAAGGCAAATAAAAACAAAGGAAATTAAAGATTTTTCCACACGATGAGAAATACTAAAATGTCACTGAATAGGTTTTGTCTTGCAGTAATATATTTTTGCATATTTTTGAAAATACAGATAACATTTTATTTATCTTACATTTTGCTATTGTTGGGTGGTAACTCATTTGTTTAGTATTCACTTGTTAACTACTATTTCCTTGGAAAGTATTTGGAAGTGAACCCTAAGAAACAAGGAAACAGGGCAGCCATTTCAGAATAGCTCAATGAAGGATTTGGGAGTCACCTTACTTCAAAGAGACTGCTGAGCAACAACAAAGTTATAGAATTGTTCAGAAGTGTTCCTATAAATCTTGATAGTAAAAGATGCCTTCAAAAGCAAGAGTCAAATGTCAGTAGGCAGATTTATGACTTCTTCTCACTGTCACTAAAATGAAATGATATTTCTTGTGCCTTCTCAATACTTGTTGAGGCTCACTTTTTGACATTTTCTTTTTGATGAAAGACTATTTTACATGTTTATACCAACCAGTGTGATGAAATCGCATTCTGAAAATGCAATATTTTGTAGGACACAGTCCATGTAACTACAGTAAAGGCAAGAAACCAACAAATTCTGTTTTCAGCATTCATGCACACAGACACTATGGTAATGTGTAACATGTTGCCACCATCAGCAACCTACTTTTCCTATGCTTTGTGAAATGGGAAATCATTAGGCACAGTTAAGTGTCTGGATGGTAGATAATGTCAGATTCCTATAAAAGGAGAGGCGTGTGGTATAGTGGTTTGAAACATTGAGCTGTGGTCCTTAGGAAACCATGGTTCAAATCCCCATTCAGCCATGGAAGTCCATTGGGAGATCTTGTTCAAGTCACACTTTCTTAGCCCCAGAGGAAGTCTAAGGAACACTTTTGAATAAATCAAGAAAACACCATGATAGGGCCACAATAAGTTGGAGTTAACTTGAAGGCGCAACAAGGAAGAGGCAGAGAGGAATTGGGTCTCAAGTGACATTTCTAGGATGAGAGATTTGCAAAGGGGACAACAGCATGCCCAGTCCTGCCACATATAAGTAGTCTTGGACATAGAAATATGAGTGACAGGTTCTACATCCATATTTCAACACTTCATCAAAATATTTTTACACCAGGTAGTACATTTCTTTTTTGTAGACAAAGTGCTGAACGTGTTTCCTTTGAAGCATTTCCTGTTGATTCCTTCCATTTACTTCTAAGCAAATGAACTGAGTACTGTGGATGTTTTGCATTATATATTGATTAGAGGAATAGCTATCTTGAAGGCAACATTGCAAGACATTTTGTGAATGGCATTATTATAAAATAAAGATTGATATTATGACTGCTAATTATTTGGCTGTTCCTCAGAGAACTTCTGCTCTTGAAGGAAATGTCAACTAATATGAATATGCAAACATCACACCCACCTACACATATGCTGTTGCTCAGTTATTCTTGGCAGTACCAGTGCTGTCAATCCCAAATGTTCAAAAATTTGAGTGAAAAATTGCAAGGTAAACTTTTAATACATAAATGTCGGTGATATCTTTTTCATCGTTTTTTCCAGTTAACTACCTGTCTTTAGAAAACAATGTAGCATGCAGCATAGAGATGTAAACATTAGCTATGCTTCTTGTAGTTGAAGGTGGAGTGTTTCAGTGCAGGTTTTTGGTCTAAAACCAAATTTTACTTGCACCGAATCAGTAAGAACATGATAATTGATAGTTCCTTTCATTCAAATGATCTGTTCTAGTTAGGACAAACAGTTGGCCTCTGTCAATGGGAGAAATTAGATTTTCTGTAATCCCCTTTCCCCATACATCCCTCTGTGTCACATTTGTACCAAAGAGTTCCTCAACACTATGAAATAGATTCGGGGATGGAGGTTTCATGGAGTGGAACACAGTTTTTTTCTCTTTATTCCATTGACAGTAGCTCATTTTGGACTGAAGAACCTTCCGTCATTGATGGGACCCCAAAAAGGATACAACAAATAAAGCATTCTTATTTTAACAAGCCTTACATGGAAGTTCTGTTAGCCTTGTTTTATTTTTATTTTTATTTTAGCTGACAATATGAATGATTTTAAACAGACAGGGACAGTAGTTTTTAGATCAATTTTGACTGAATGACAGTTTGGTGCTTTTCCACCTTTGTGAAAATCCTAATTAATTATGAGAAACGATGAGAAGCAGAAAAGCCCAAGCATCTGAATCTATTTTAAAATCAAAGTAATTGACATCCTAGTCTCTTGCAATTGTTTGTTTCCATTGTAGCCCCAATAAAACTCTATGCTTTATGAGCTGTGGCTTTCTGCTCACTTACTAAATATATGCTTCTTTTGACTGAACAGTCCAAGAACTAACTAGTTATATTATTATGCTTATTTATATCCCGCTTTTTCTGTCCATACAGAGACTCAAAGCAGCTCACAACTTACAACTTGCAATACAACTTAAAATATACAAATATAAAGTATTAAAACAGTATTTAACATCATTAAAAGCATATAAAATCTCAACAGTCCCTGACGATATTCTTCTATACAAGCCTGCCTGAATAAAAAAGTTTTAACCTGCCAACGGAAGGACAGCAAGAAGGGGGGCATTCTGGCTTACCTGTGCAGGGAATTCCAGAGTCAAGAGGCAGCCACCAAGAAGGAAGGTTTGCTCTCTTGTTCCCACCAACCAAACTTGAGATGGAGGTGGAACCGGGAAAAGGGCCTCTCTTGAAAATCTCAGGGCCCGGGCAGGTTCTGTTGTACTCCAAGCCTGGGAAGCACATTTGTACTTAACACCAGTCCAAAGTGAAATAGCAAAGCAGTTTATGGAAGAATATATATATATATATATATATATATATATATATATATATATATATATAGAGAGAGAGAGAGAGAGAGAGAGAGGAATTAGCAGGAATTAGCCAGGCTTTGAGCTGCAAAACCATTAAATGCTAATCAAGGTGATTAATTACAACATTCACACTTGCCTCCAACACACAAAAGTTCCTTCTCCCACCCTGGACCATCCACAGATATATAAACCTCCCTTGCCTAGCTTCCAACAGACCTCAACAACCTGTGAGGATGCCTGCCATAGATGTGAGGAAAATGTCAGGAGAGAATGCTTCTGGAGCATGGCCATACAACCTGGAAAACTCACAACAACCCTGTGTTATTGTCGACAATAATGGACTAAATGGACTAATGGTCTTGCCTAGCACAAGATAGCTTCCTAAGGGTGTTTCCAGCCAGCACCAAAATACAGATTTTAAAGGGGGATAAAAAAAACTCGAGACCTCAGAGCAGGTCCCCCCACATGGACCTGCCAGTTCTGGGTTTTTTTCTCCCACTATCCTCATAGCCCTCCCGTGTCTTGGAGGGTGAACGGGGGACATCTTCCTGAAGTTTTGTTATGCACATGTGGATATCTCAATGTAAAAACATAAAGATTTGTTAGTGTGCATATAAGCATCAGCACATAATGGCGGGATTTTTTTTTAAAAAAAAAATCCACCCGATTTCTCTCTATCCCCGATTTCTTATTCACAATCTAGTTAATATTATAAAGTTTAAAATAAATACTTCTCCTCTCTTTAATCCAGCTGGAAATCAGCTGTGTCTCTGTGGGAACCTGAACATCTGATTGTCTGTTTTGGGCTTTTTCAAACTAGCACGGGCAAGAAGCAATCACCCCAGGGGATAAAGAGGGAAATCCCAAACTTTTCGTGACTGCAGGGTCATACAGTCATGGCAAAATCTGCTTTTATCTCTCAGAACAGGAATAAAGAATGACCTTTTGAAATGGCTTTTCCCTTCATTGCTGTAATGGAGCACCCATAAATGTCATCTGACCACCCCTTTTTTTAAACCCGTTTTCTTCCGGATTATAGCTACTGTGTGAAAGGGCTCAAAGATCTTCCAGTGTCTGGACCCAACTATCAATGAATATACGACATTAAGGCCTTTCCCATTCAAACATGGGACACATCTACACTGACGACTTAAGTACATATGCAAAGTGATCAGCTCTGTGGCAGCTAAATGCCACACAGAGCTGATTCACATTAATCTTGGCAAAGCTATGTGGCTTTAACCCAAGTTAAAGTAACACGGGGAAAAGTCCTGGAGCAGTACTTAGGAACAGTCCAGGCAGCCAACCCATGCTCCTCAGGCTCGGGTGGAGGCTGCCACTGTTACTGCTGCTTAGCTGTGTGTGTGTGTGTGTGAGAGAGAGAGAGAGAGAGAGAGAGGGAGAGGGAGGGGGGAGGGAGAGGGAGAGGGAGAGAGAGAGGGAGAGGGAGAGGGAGAGGGAGAGGGGGAGGGGAGGGAGGGAAAGAGAGTCAAATAAACACAGATAACTCTTTGAATGAAAATGCCAACAGATAGATATTGATGTCAGTCCGATGTAGTTGGATGACAGTCAGATATCGGACTGTCACTCAGCATCTGTGCCTATCTGGATTTTTGGATATTCCCCAGAATGGTCTGTGAATGTCATATGCAAATACGTAGGGGGAGGTGTTCTGTTTAATCTCTCCTCTCATCTCAGTCTGGTTGGGGTGGTTAACTGATTTTGTTCAGCATCTTCTTCAGCCAGGCCTATCTATCTCGCCAATATGCCTGGATTCATTCACTGATTAATGCCTTTGTACTTCCATGTTTTCTGCCTTGCAGTGGCAAACATTTAAAAAATAATGTTTATGCCATTTTGGTAATGCACAGTGTTAAATTAATATCCAGATAACAACAATAAAGCATTGTCTTGCACACTGGAATCTGCTGAGAGTTTCATTCATAATGTTAGGCAGTTGTGTACAACCAGCATGTTCAACCTGTGGTGCAGCAATCCCATGCTGGACTTGGCCACTCCTTGTCCATTGTGCATGTTTCTATTCGTGGATTAGGATGTATTTCGATATCCTTTGACTTCTTCTCATCAGTCAGGTACATTTTCAACTCTGTTTGCTGTGGCACAGAGCCATAGCCAATGCTGTTTCCTGACAAGCATCCCTTTCTCTCTCCATGTGGTGGAAAATTCATTTGTTTCCTGAGTAAATTGTGTTTCCCCCCCTACATGTATGCTTTAAAACCATGAGTGCCTAAAAGGGAAGGGAAGCTGCTGAACCATGAGACAAGAAACTCTCCTTTTGGATGTTCCTCATTTGAGTTACTAAGGGATGTGTAAGATGGAAGCCTGTGTTGGGGTGCATCTACATTGTGGACTGAAAGCAGTTTGACACCACTTTAACTGCCATGGCTCAATGCTGTGGAATAATGCGAGTTGTAGTTTCACACACTGTTTAGGCTTCTCTGCCAAACAAAAACTTTGCTAGGTTTACTTTCAGGAGGAGGCCTTATATTTAGCAATTCATCAAAACCTCTACTAGGTCTTATTTTCAGGGGATGTCTTATTTTCGGGGAAACAGGGTATGTGAATGTTAGTGCTGGAAAGAGGCAAAATATTATTGTGGGGAATGATATCTATTCTGTAGTCTTTAGAACAGACCCATGGAATCTCCAGATGTTTGGTATCAATTTCAGCAAGTCATGCTGGAATTTGACTGTGCTACGTAGAGCTAATACAAGCTGTAGGTAAAAACATCTGTAAGGCTGAAATTTTTCTGAGAGCCTAAACACTCTAAAGACTACACTCCATCTGATTTTGGAAAGTAATCAAGGTTAGCCCTAGGTAATAGTAGAATGGAGAATGCCAACAAATCCTGGGTGTTGTAGGTTATGTTTCACAGGAAGGAACTGGCAAAACCACCTCTGAGTATTCCTTGCAAAAAAAAATCCTCTGAAATTCCTAGGTTTGAAAGCACATTATCCCACCCCCCAATTTTTTTTCAAGCAAAGCAGTTCCTTAAAGCTTCACCCGACCTTCTTGAAATATAAGAAAAGCATCTATAGAAAAAAAGGAGGCAAAGTTACCAAGGGAACACAAACACAGCAGCTATAAGACTTCTTAGTGTAAATGACTTTTAACATCTCCCCCTCTGCAGAGCTAGAAATTTGGAAACAAAGAAAATTTAATGAAAATGACCTAGCTCTTATTTCAGGGTGCAATGCCCTCATTTTGGTCCCCCTGTAGCTATACCTGATTCACAATAATCCACAATATGGGGTATATTTATTTACATTGACCATATAATCCAGTTTGAAGCTAGCTACAAATTGTGGTGGCTTCAAAACATACACTGTGTGCCAAAGCATGCTGCAGCACGAATTAAAGCAAGTAAAGCACATTAAGCAAAGTCGGGAGAAAGTCTAGTTTAAACCCCTTAATATGCTTCAGCCAGCCCCAAATCTAAACCACATTGTTTTCGAAATGGGCTCTGCAGAATGCGAAAAGGTTTATATACACACTGCTTGTGCACTAAGTGGTCAATGAAGATGAGTCCATAGAAACAAATAGCCAACATAAGTATTTTAAAAAAACCCACACTAAAATTATGAACCTCCATTGGGGGCCTACCAACTGTGGGTTTTTTGGTAGTTTCAAAACATTGAAACCTCCCGATACCTCAAATGTATGTAATCCCAAACCCATTTGCGAGATCATGTGCCTATGCAAACTCCAAACTATGGTAGATGTTTGAAGGCATATCAGTTATAGGTATATTTATTGCATATTTTACACTTGGATGCAGATGCATGAGTAAAGATAAACAGGCTTAACATGTCCAGTCAAGGTTTTGCTTTGAAGCAGCACTATAGCTTGCAGGACCCTGTTACATTCTGATCTTGTTTTTGAGTGCTTTAAAAATATTTGCATTCAGGAAGAGCACCTGTGGAATCCTGGAACATTTACAGGCATGTCCTTAAAAGCCCATTATTGTGATTAAGATTTAATCTCTTAAAGAAGCATAAATTAAACAGACACCGCCTTAGGTGTCACAATTGCCCACAAGTAGAAATAACTATAGCAGTTCACTGTGTTGTTGGTTTGGGTTTTGTTTTGTTTTTTGTTTTTTTAAAATAACATTGACAAGGCTCTGAACAGTCCATGAATTATAACCTTCCAATGCCTTATTACTTTGCGATTAATAATGCGCTAAACTTTGCAGCATGAAAAAAGGATGTTGGGAATCTGCCAAAGCTGAAGATATAAGCAATAAAAACAAAATTGCATTTTTAAAGTAGTAGTCACAAATCAACTTAATTTTTTAAAGAATGTAAGAAAAATTGCCAGAGAATGGAGGAAAAGAAATAAGTAGATGCCTGTTGCATACTGTCCTTGTTTTTACATCATGTTTTGGGAATGCACTGCGACACTGGATCCTATAGCCTGTGGATCAGGATGGAGTCATGGCTCTTTCTATAGGATTAATGGTGCATGTAGTAGAGCAAATTGTGAAAGGTAATGGAACAGCATAAAGAGCACCTTTCTTGTGTGCTTTCAGTGGTTCTCAACCTGTGGGTCCCCAAGTGTTTTGGCCTCCAACTTCCAGAAATTCTAACACCTGATAAACTGGCTGGGATTTCTGGGAGTTGTAGACCAAAACACCTGGGAACCCACAGGTTGAGAACCACTGGTCTATGATAGCGTTCAGCGAAAGAATACTATAGAATCACCCGGAAGACCTTGGAAAAATTACTAGAAAGAATTCATTTTACCAGATGCCACTAAGTGAAACTGCAAGTACTGGTCCTGTGGACATGGAGATTGTATTGTATATGGATTAATGACATATCCTGTTCAGCTGTGGCTGATGCTTAATGTATCATGTTTAATAAATCAGCAGGAGTTCCCATTTGTAATATCACACAACTCATCATGTTGCACAATTAGAAAAATCACAGAAATGTTTTACTTTCTAACTTAGGCTGGATCTGCACTGCCCTATATCCCAGGATCTGATCCCAGATTATTTTATTTGAACTGGTTTATATGAGTCTACCCTGCCAGATAATCTGCAAATAAGAAGATAATCTGGGATTAGACCCTAGAATATAGGGCTGTGTAGATCCAGCCTTAAACTGGTAGTTTATTCGATCTGTGAAAACTGGTAATTTACTCAATCTGTGGGATCTGTTGTATTCCTTTGTGTTCATATCTTTATCAAGTTACTACTTTCTGAGAAAGAAATGTATAGTAATTATATCTCAATGTGGGAGACAGCACTACACACATGTTTTCAAGCAACATTATTTAAACCTCCTGCAATACAAAACACTTGATTCGTCTCATATTTGTCCTTACCTCCAAAGACTTGATACATGTGGGCCCTTGACTCTTCCTGGCCTGCCCCAAATTGAAAATATTAGCTTCTAATGTTCTTACAAGGCCTGCTAAAACTGAGGATATCTGGATTTGGCTTTAAAAGATGTGGTAACCAACATAACCCTGCTTTTAAAAATCTCTGTGATATCCATGTTATCTGAAAACTGAGCTGCCCAAAAGCCTACATTTCAAAGATACCAAGTTGTCACTGGATTATTCAAGGCTATAAGGAAAAGCTTTTCAGAATAGAACAGAACCAATACAGCCAAAGTTGAGTATTTTGAAGCTGGTTAATTTCAGTGGGGCATAAATATATGAGCTTTGCAATCCCCCATCTGCAATCAATGGAAGCAACTTTTGTTGGATCATGTTCAAAATCTGTTTTTGGTACAAAGGATCTGCAGGAAAAAATGGGTCCAAGAGACAAAAGGAAAGAGCTCTGACACAGTGCAGGCAGAAAGAGGAAAGAATTGTTTGCCTCTGTGTTCTTTCCTAGCTTTCCTCAATGTTCCCAAAACCAAAACAAAATGAAAAAGCATTTTGTTTTCTTTTCCCCTCCGCCTTCTGAAGACAAGTATTTTGTCTTTTTAATATTTCCTGTTCTGGATTTCATAGTACCTTCTGTCTCCCTTTCATTCCTGCTGTTTCTGTAATATGTTCACCTTCTGCTGTTGGTTTTTAAACAATTTATATATTGTTTTTATGCTGGCTTTTTATTATTTCATTACATCTCCTCTATTTTCTATTCAATCTATAATCAATTTACTGCCTGTCATTTCCTTTCATTGCAACCGTGTGTCTCTGTGTGTGAAACTGACATGCAATCAATGTCCTCAACGTTGCTTCAGTCCAAGTCCCATCAAGCCAGTTGGCATTCTTTTATAGCCACCTTTTCCTACCAGTCCTGAAGGTTTCAGGAATAGCTTTTTACACTGAAGAATGTTCGCAAGTGATCTGGGGCAACACTCCATTGAAAGATGAAAATAGTGCTAGAGCAACGTATTCCTTAGGTATGAGTTTTCTTGGGCAACTTCCCTTCTGCTCATAATTTGACACCGAATCCATGATTTAAAAGGTAGGTGAGACATCACAAAGCCGTTTCCATCTTTGGGAGATAACTTTTCTTATGAAAAATGTCCTAGTTAGAAATGTTAAGCAAAAAGAATTCTGTGGTTCTCATTATGGAATGAAATAAACAGTGCCTCTATTTTGAAAGGGAGATATGTATGCATAAACACTATAGAAGTCAGCATGGTGTAAATTGTTTGAACATTGACTACGACTCTGGAGAGTAGGGTTTGACAATGGAAACCCCCTGAATGACATAGGCCAAGTCACATGCCTTTGGTGCCAGAAACCTCTATACTAGATTTGCCTTAGGGTTGCCATAAGTCCTAAATGACTTGAAATCACACAACAACAACAACAACAACAACAACAACAACAACAACAACAACAGGCACTATAGTTGCAATGTTATGCAGTGAATCCTGGCCAGACCTCCTAATCCTCCCATGTACTAAAAGCTGCTGTGATCAATCAGGAGCCTATTGCCTTATTGCACTGGAAGCAGTTGACTGCTATTTTCACCTCCTTCACTGAGGTATCTTCATCATGACAGGAAGAAGCAGGACCCCTGTTGCAGTTTCCCCTCACATAGTTGTGGGGCTGGTAGAAATGTCAGTCAGCTGCTTCCATATCAATAGGAGAACAGACATCAATTGAGTGCTTTTGCTGCTGCCTGATAAATGCATGACCCTACAATAACTTTCACAATCCTACCTAGTCCAAAATCCCTAGGGACCTTATGATATTGATGCCCCCTTTTGTTTTGTTAGGGTTCACCAGCAGTCACAGGCAAAACAGAAGGTGTGTGTGGTGCCTTGTGACAACCTGTGCACCCTCAATATGATGAGGTAAACCCAGCCTTTTCCCAAGAGGAGTTCCACCTGACTGGAGGAAAAGCTCATCATGGCAACATGAATACCAAGCCCTGCCACAGATTGTTAAGATGATTTCACATTCAACAGACTCCTGATTGTGGATGGCATCTCTTTTAAAGGAAGAGAAAGGAGGAGATGGTGGCACCTTGAGGAGACCCCAGAGGACGGGTAGGGAGAAAAAAACATCTTGGAGTCTTAGGAGACCAAAGGTTTAACATGAGCTAATGATGTCATGCAGAAGCTAAAAAAGCCACAAAAAAGCAAGCATGCAACATTTTAAAATACAGTTGAATTGCTTTACTTCCAAGTGAGGCTATTGGAATGGAAGGCTACTCTGGATCTTCAATTTAATACTGCAGCAAGTATCTAGCAGAGACTCTCCTCCTTCCCCTATTACATGGGAGCATCAGGGCAAGGTGCCTAGGCATCTTGTCTCTGCTTCCGTCAGACAGGGGAAAGTGTGTCAACATGTGTTACTTCTTTGCTGTTTCCATCAGACAAGAGAAAAGACCCAAAACCATGGATAGCTCCATTGCAGCTACCCAAAACTCAATTTTGCTTTCATAGCTAAATTTAGCACTTTGCCATTAATGAGGTGGGGCCACAGCCTGTGTCATGTAATGGTGCTTTGCAGGATCCATGGCTAAAGATGAGTAAGGGGCTAATTTTCCCCCTGTGGGATAAGGTGGTAGGAGATGCCTAGGAATTGTGAAGACATAGCAGTTACATGTGTTATTCTAGGTTACGCATTCATAACTGCCATAGAGGATTCTGGCTAATATATTGGGAGGAGTTCACAAGGAACTCTGTTAGTTCGATAGTTGCCTTTTATTCTGTTATAAATGTTCGTCGTCTCACTCGTTCAGTCATTTTCGACTCTTCGTGATCTCATGGACCAGTCCACGCCAGAGCTCCCTGTTGGCCGTCACCGCCCCCAGTTCCTTCAAGGTCGAGCCAGTCACTTCAAGGATACCGTCCATCCATCTCGCCCTTGATCGTCCTCTCTTCCCTTTTCCTTCCATTTTCCCCAGCATCATGATCTTCTCCAAGCTTTCCTGTCTTCTCATGATGTGGCCAAAATACTTCAACTTTGCCTCTAATATCCTTCCCTCCAGTGAGTAGTCGGGCATTATTTCCTGGAGGATGGACTGGTTGGATCTTCTTGCGGTCCAAGGCACTCTCAGGATTTTCCTCCAGCACCAAAGTTCAAAAGCATCTATCTTCTTTTGCTCAGCCTTCCTTATGGTCCAGCTCTCGCATCCATAGGTTACTATGGGGAATACCATTGCTTTCACTATGCGGACCTTCGTTGCCAGTGTGATGTCTCTGCTTTTCAGTATTTTATCGAGGTTGGCCATTGCTCTCCTCCCAAGAAGTAGACGTCTTCTGATTTCCTGGCTGCAGTCTGCATCTACAGTGATCTTTGCACCTAGAAATATAAAGTCTGTCACTGCCTCTACGTTTTCTCCCTCTATTTGCCAGTTGTCAATCGATCTGGTTCCCATGATTTTGGTTTTCTTGATGTTTAACTGCAGCCCGGCTTTCGCACTTTCTTCTTTCACCTTGGTGATAAGGCTCCTCAGCTCTTCCTCACTTTCAGCCATCAGAGTTAGGGTTATAAATGTTATTCTGCTATAATTGTTATTGTTTTGTTCTCTTTTATGCTATTGTTTATGTATTTTAGTGTGTTTAGTATTTTAACTATGTTGACTGGGCTCATCCCCATGTAAGCTGCCCTGAGTCCTTGCAGGGAGATGGAGGCGGGGGTACAAAAATAAAGTTATCATCATCCTCATCATCATCATCATTATATTAGTTAAAGTTAGAACCAATGCATATTGGGGATGACGAATGCTAAGTCCATCTACAATGGTTTTTCTTGAGACTTCACCTAGACTACTGTACTATGTCATTTTCTGGGTACTATAATTCAAGAAGGATATTGAGAAGTTGTCCAGAGGTAGATATCCAAAATGGTAAATGGTCTGGATGTTAAGCTCTATGAGGAGTGGCTTTAGCTTAGGGAGCTGGGTATTTTAGCCTGGAGAAGAAAAAGTGAAGAGGTGACATAAAAGCCATGTTTAAATATTTGAAAGGATGTCACATTGAAGATGGAAAAGCTTGTTTTCTGCTGTTCTAGAGACTAGGACAAAAAGCAATGAATTCAAGCTACAGGAAAAGAGTTTTCACCAAAACATTAGAAAGACGTTTATATTGATAAAAATTGTTGATAGGATCCTTGGTGTAGTTTCCTTCTCTGGGGGCTAGATGGCCATCTGTCAGGAGTGTTTTGATCATGTGTATTCCTGCATGGCAAGTAGGATAGCCTTTGTGGTCTCTTCCAACTCTGATTCTATGATTCCATGAGACTGGGTGGCCTTATGACAGATAAAATATAATAAATATATCAAGTGAGATATCCTGATGGAAGACACACACACACACGTTTATATATACTAATGGAGTTTTACTACCTTGTGATAACACTGAAGGACCAAGCTAGTTGAAAGAACTTCAGCAACCACATCTCCAAAGATGACCCTGGGGTGAAAAAAGACTGCTGTGTTTAGAATGTTCAAGTAAGAAGATTTTAAAAAGAACAAAAGAAAATGCCAATGCGTATGATACAGTACCTGTGTGGGTGTTTCCGGTTACCTCTTTTCAAAAACTTATCACAGTGCTAAGAGCTTACTTGCTAGAAGTCAATCCTGCTTTTTCTGGGTTTTTTTTTTACGTCCTAAAAAGTTTGTTCCAAGTCGTTCTTGACAAGTGTGCTAGTTAAATATATGCATATATATTTAGTAGACATCACAGCTACCCCCAAACCTTTTCCTTTTAATTTGAAAACTGATAGTTCAAACCAGATTTTATAGAAAATGACTTCCAGCCTGGAGCAAATCCATCACCATTTTAAGTTCAAACATGCGCTCTCCCCATGTATCATCTTTTAAGCCAGTTCCTTTAAAATATGCATTTTATGATTAGTACTAATCAAAATGCTCTGAGATATTAGAAAGTGCAAATGCACAGAATAGTTTAAATGTCAAATGTTCAGCAAAAGGTCCCTGTAATTTTTCTGGGAGCTTTGAATTCTTTGAAATATTTAAACACGCTCTTTAGTTGGGTTCTTTAGTCATAACGGGCATACATTGGTCATGGTGATGTACGAAGTGAACACAGTTTGTTTCTGTGCCAATGATACTGATTTGTCCTCAGGGCCATGAGCAATCATACGGGAGTGTAAAGAGCTAGGCATTTTATGTTATTTCTAGGGAAAGCGATCACAACTAAACCATGAGGAACATTTATTATGTGTGCAGGCACACATAATCAGCAGTGAACTTATTATTTGCCTCCATCAAACTTTAGTTTCTTAACTTGAGGATGCAACAAACCATTTATTAGAAGCAGCTAATGAAGTGGTTCATGAGGAAGACATCCAAAGGCAAGAGCAGTAAAGAAGCCTTACTATCAGAAAGTCACAGTAGAAGAAGGGGAAGTTTCATTTGACCCTGGGCAAACACTTAGTTGGTTGCTGACTGCCTGGCTGTCCTATGAGTGAAAAACTCTTCAGATATGTGCTATGCATGATTTCCAGCTGATTCAAGGTGTATTATCTCAAGAAGTTCCATTTTGATGCTTGAAGAACTTGGATAGAACTCTCCGAAGTGAAGTTTTCTGCGAGCCAATTCAAAGTGTGTCTTATGATCTGGAATGATGATGTGCCATGCCAAATATTGTACTTCCTTAAAATACACCACGCCATGCACCCACACTTTGCCTTTAATTTCTAGACCCAAATCAAGAAGGATGGAATGACTGAGACCAGCAGTTATGCCCAATTTTCTGATCCTGCATTGGCTCCTAAACCATCTGGGGATATTGCCGACTCCTGCTGTAATTTGACCTGTGTCTGTTTTTTGTTTACACCAGTAATTGACAGAGTACAAGAATGGCATGCATACAGGGAGCTGTTGGGTCCTTCTACTTTTCAACAGTTTTGTATTTGCTCTTTGTCTAGCAGTGTATATTAACCCCACACTTTTATCTTATGGAATTCAGGAATTTGTAACTTTAGAAATCACTTTGCTACAGAACTCTAGTCTACTTCCTTCCAGCACTTGAACTCTCCAGAAGTAGAAAAATCTATGTACTTTACTGAACTACAAATCCCAGGAATCCATAGGATGGCGCTATAGCAATTAAAGTTAAACCAAACTGCTATAAAAGGATAATATAGATACATTTTAGATGACCAAGGAATATAATTCAGAGGGAAACAAAACAAAAAACAACCAGCAGCTTCAGTTCCTGGCCTTTCTCCTTCAAAAGGATTAGGTAGCAGCTGATATGAGATTGAATAGGTCAAATAAACAAGCAGTCTAAGGATGGATCTATACTGCCCTATATTCCAGGATCGGATCCCAGATTATCTGTTTTGAACTGGATTATATGAGTCTACGCTGCTGGATAATCTGTGACAAACAGATAATCTGGAATCAGATCCTGGGAAATAGGGCAGTGTAGATCCAACCTAAGTTCATCGAGTGTATTTGCATTTTCAAACCATTCCCACACTATCTCGGGATTTGTTGTTTGGTGAGGTACTGATGTCATCATTCAGGCGAATAGATTAGAACTCTGTAGCAGGAAACTCTTAAGTATATCACCGAACTGCAAATCCCTGATGACAGTGCCATGGCAGATAAAGCGGCATCAAACTGCACAACCCTACTTTAAGAAATTGATATTATGGAAAGATAATCATGGAGGAGCAAATGCCCCACTTTCCAGGTGCTATCATTTGCTGAAATCAACTATATTTTTCCAGTATACCCAGTCTCCATAGATATTCCCCATCTAACAGGAACTAAAGTAAAGTAGATATCAAACAAAAAGAAACAGTCAAGCTGACTTCTGAATGTCTAAGACTTTTCATCATTTTTCTTTTCTTTTTCACATTACTGAAATCATTTTTGGGGATTTATTATCATTATTATTATTATTGATATAGCTGAAGTCCTTAAAAGCCCCTTTCAAGATCAATGGCTTTTTGTTCCAAGCACAGTACAAACACATCTGTCAATGACATTCTCAAGAGATGTACAACCTGAATATAAAAGTGAGGCAAAGATAGAACGATAGATAGAAGGACCAGCTCATTTCTGTAAGGAGGTGTGGAACTCTGAGCTGTTAGCTGGGCTCAGAATGGAATGAGATTTTGCAAACATTGTTACTCCTTGCAGAACAAGCTATCATTTTGCTATTTTTCTTTTCATCCCTTGATAAAAAGGTAAGGAAAGCAGCACTGTTTGTGTAGAGGCAAGTGTGAATGAAGAAGGCAACTGGGCAAACAAATGGATAAAGGACAGCTGTGAATAGATAGCCCATCATCCCATCCCATCCCAACATAAAAATGTGGGCACTAGTATTTGGTATACGCCTACTATACTACCAACTAAAATGAATTAATGAAAATATGTCTCCCCAGTGTGAGAACAGTTACACTGGTTGCCTTTATGGGATGGGGATCAAGAAACAAAGATGTTCTTCTTCCATATGATCTTATTGTATACTAAAATGGTGCTTGAGGACCTTCTTCAAGAGGCAACTTTCAGAAGCCAGAAATGGCTACTGGAGAGAGGATCTTTCCTAGAGACTTTCAACTGGCATAAACTCTTAAAACTATCTGCAACTCTACAGATGTTGTTGGAGTGCATTTCCATACCCCATCTCTGACTGTGCTAGCTACGGAAGAGTTTACATAGGCACAAACATGCAAAGTTACCCTGACCTGACTCTGGGCTATTTTTATGATGTTCCCGTATTTTCAATGAGTCTTGTGGCTCATTCTTGGTTAAACCAGCTGTGCCCTGCACAGTTGATGCTCCCGAGTTTGTTTGACATTCCTACTACTTTGGGAAAATGATCTGGTCCAGTTTTGGTTAATGTGCTGCCCACATGGCACACCACCACCATAACTTTTTCCCTGCACTCATCAGCACAAGGGAAAGGAAATGAATCATGCCTATGTTGCTGCTGTCTTTGTTTCCAGCTGGCTACAGAGCTTTGTGCAAATTCCTGGCCATTGCAGATGCTGTGTCTGAAATCAACAGAGGTGCTCGTGCTACAAAGAAGAAGGAAGAGAGATCAACTCCCTCCCTCTTCCTGGTTGCTTGGGTCGGAAAACTGCACCCCCATAGGAGCTCACAGAGAGTGCTATGCTGGCTGTGAGTGGTGATGGTGACACAGAAGGTCAGGAGATGGTCCAGAGGGACCAATGCAATCCTGACCTGGCTGGACTATGTGGATGTCAGCCTGCTACCACAGCAGGTTTGGCAGGGTTCATGTGATCGACTGTGGAACCAGACTGATTGCAGATTTACTCCCCGATGTAGACTAACTCTAACCACCTCTTCACATAGGGCATTTTTGCCCTATTTTGCCACATTGCTTCATGGCAAAGACGGGGCCTGCCATGCATCACCACACAAAGCCCAGCAGGCCCCACCTACTTTCCTTCCGAAATTGGGGGAAGCGGCGAAAGGCACTTCATCCTTGATTATGGTGAGGAAAAAGTATTTTGGGTAGCTCCGACAGAGCTATCTGCACTTTCCCTTCCATTTTGCCCTTGTGATGGCCAAAGCACCCTCTCCCATCCCCTCTGTGTGATGAGGGGAGGAGAGAGGGTGCACGGTTAGGTGGATCTGTAATTGGCTAAGTGAATGAACCCAAAGGGTGCTCACTAATGCATCGTCTTCATCTTGGAAAGAAGTCATGAGTGGAGTGCCGCAGGGTTCCGTCCTGGGCCCAGTTTTGTTCAATATCTTTATTAACGACTTAGACGAAGGGTTAGAAGGCACGATCATCAAGTTTTCAGATGACAGCAAACTGGGAGGGATAGCTAACACTCCAGAAGACAGGAGCAGAATTCAAAACGATCTTAATAGACAACAGAGATGGGCCGAAACGAACAAAATGAAGTTCAACAGGGACAAATGCAAGATACTTCATTTCGGCAGAAAAAATGGAATGCAAAGATACAGAATGGGGGACTCCTGGCTCGATAGCAGTACGTGTGAAAAAGATCTTGTAGTCCTTGTGAACAACAAGCTAAATATGAGCCTACAATGTGCTGTGGCTGCTAAAAAAGCCAACAGGATTCTGGCCTGCATAAATAGGGGTATAGCATCTAGATCCAGGGAAGTCATGCTCCCCCTCTATTCTGCCTTGGTCAGACCACACCTGGAATACTGTGTCCAATTCTGGGCACCCCAATTGAAGGGAGATGTTGACAAGCTGGAAAGCGTCCAGAGGAGAGCAACTAAAATGATCAAAGGTCTGGAGAACAAGCCCTATGAGGAGCGGCTTAAAGAACTAGGCATGTTTAGCCTGTAGAAGAGAAGGCTGAGAGGAGACATGATAGCCATGTACAAATAGTGAAGGGAAGTCATAGGGAGGAGGGAGCAAGCTTGTTTTCTGCTGCCCTGCAGACTAGGATGCGGAACAATGGCTTCAAACCTGAACATCAGGAAGAACTTCCTCACTGTGAGGGCTGTTCGACAGTGGAACTCTCTCCCCCGGACTGTGGTGGAGGCTCCTTCTTTGGAGGCTTTTAAGCAGAGGCTGGATGGCCATCTGTTGGGGGTGCTTTGAATGCGATTTCCTGCTTCTTGGCAGGGGATTGGACTGGATGGCCCATGAGGTCTCTTCCAACTTTACTATTCTATGATTCTACGGGGTGCTATGAGCCACCCTGCACACCTTCCCTTATGCCAACAAAAGGGCCATATGAAGTGGTCCTAAGACTACTGGGAGTTTCAGACCAGTAACATTTATAAATTCAATTCAAGTTTAGCTGAACTCATATTCCCAAGAGGGCATTACAACAAGTTAAAACAGGTTAAAACCTTATTAATACAAACTTTTTTTAAATAATGTAACAAACATTTCTCTAAAACCCACAATTTTTAAAGAATTTAAAACATGCATTGAAGTTTGCATAGTACCAACCTATGTTATATCTTGATTGAGGCCAATTGAAGACACCCTCCCCAGCTGTTTCTAAATTTCTCATTCTGGGTTGCTGTGAGTTCTTCAGGCTTTATGGCCATATTCCAGCAGCATTCACTCCTAATATTTTACTGCATCTGTGGCTAGTATCTTCTGAATAGAACCTCACAGCAACCCAGTGATTCCAGCCAAGAAAGCCTTTGACAATTTCTTCTTCATTGCCATGTCTTTAGCTCCTCTAAGTTGTCTAAGTTATCTCATGGTTTTGCCACTCTGCTGTTTTATTTGTTATTGATATATGATTGCATGTTAATTGCACCATTTATAATGAACCAGAAAATGGGATTCTGATAGAGAAGTGTGATATATGAATGCCACAAATAAATGAATGAACGTGTTTCCTTTTTTAAAAAATATTTGTGTCATTATTATGACTGCCACCTCTAGTGAAAACAGTCAATTTTCCATCTTTTGCTATTTCTTCAAAATAAAGCAAGTTACAGAAAGTGTGAAGCAGAATCAAGTGTGTGTGTTTTCAGCGAGTAATGGCATCATTTGCTTTTTGATCTTGGTCTTCACTCTTGCCTCATTAAAAGTGTGAAATCCATCGTCTTCAGTTATTTTAGCATCTTTTTGTGGGATAAAAACATATAGTAAGGGTGAGCAAATTTCACATTCCATATGAAATGTTATTGGAGCCTACGATGGCAGTTTTCAGTCATACAAGTCTGTTTTAAGTTAAAGTCGGTAATGATGATGATGATGATAATAATAATAATAATAACATCAACAACAACACAGTTTATTAATATTTTACCCTTCTCCCCGGAGGGACTCAGAGTGGATTACAGTATCATCAAGCAGATGAAGGCAAACATTCAATGCCTTATTTTACAAACATACAATGAGACATACAACACAAACAAAGGCAAAGACTTCTTTCATTTCTGGCTCTGGGAGGTGCTCTTTCTGCATTTTCAAGCCGGGAGCCTGCAATGTTACCTTCTTGACATGTGGCCGGCACGGCAAGATTGCTTGGAGCGTCTTTTTTTCTTTTCTCATAGCAGCGATAACTATCTACTCACATTTGCATGTTTTTGAATTGCTAGGTTGGTAAGAAGCTAAGGGAGCTTAATCCTGTCTCATGGGTTCAAACTGTTGACCTTCAGGTCAGCAAATTCAGCGGCACAAGGGTTTAACCCAGTGGTTCTCAACCTGGGGTTCCCAGATGTTTTTGGCCTTCAACACCCAGAATTCTTAACAGCTGGTAAACTGGCTGGGATTTCTGGGAGTTGTAGGCCAAAAACATCTGGGGACCCTAGGTTGACAACCACTGGTAACCCATTGTGCCACCATGGCCCTGTGGATGTTCCCTGCATTAATATGTATATATTTTTTACAAATAAAAGTTTAAAATGTACTGTATTACCTTTGGAATACCAACAGCTTTATAATGTCAAAAAAGGCAAAATACATTGGGTGTTGTTGTATCAGAAGTTGTTAACACTGGTTATAATATGCTTTTTTCTTCTTCAGATGAGTGAATAGCTTGATTATTTTTATACGCCCACCATCTTTTGTCTTTCTTGTACTGGTGCATGATTGTGGTGCTTATGTAACTTAACAAAGGTAATTATTGTTTTCTGAAAGTTTCTGGTATCTTAAAATAGTAGAGAACCATGTGTATTAGGCAGAATCATACATTCATACATTAAATTTATCTCACAAAACTACTTTCTTCTTCATCCTGGAATATATTGGTCACATATATAAACCCAATAAATGGTAAAGAAAGTTTTACTTCTATGGTAGAATGCATATTTTAATAATCTTGAGTGTAACCGTGTGATGTGCTCCTTTATGCATGTTGGGAAATGGAAACATGGTTTATAGCCTCCTAAATGGTGCTATAGCTCAATTCAGCAAACAAACTTTCCACAGGCAACAGAGGATATACATATCAGGCTGATATACTGAGTGTTAAACTAAAACGACTGCAAGGGCAGGCATAGACTACACTTTTCCACCAAAGACTTTTAAGAGGTGTGATATGCCTGTCAGTGTATGTGTGCATTTGCATATACTCTTTTGTCTCAGTGTGGTCTTCGGTCAAACAGGTTTGGTAGGGTTTTGAAACTTCATGAAAAGCTGCCAAGCCTCTTTGACTAGAGACCAAACTGAGGTGGGAAAATGAACTTGTGTGCTAAAGCAATGCTAGTCCTGTCATATAACTATTCAAACTTTTATGGGGAGGGGAAGTATCATCTATCAAACACCTCAGGGTTAGCAGTACCCCAGAAATGTAAGTGAGATATTCATAGTACCAATGGTGTCTGTTCATCCACTATATCTTGTGTCAACTTCTGACAAAATTTCTACACTCACACATACTTCGTGTGAGCTTCTCACACATTCAGTCTTCTTACCTTTCCCCCACTTTACCTCCCAAATCTGGACAGAGCAAAGACTCAGAAAATAACTAGGTTTTCAGGCACTGCTCATAGTACCTTTGCAGGAACAAGAGGAAGAAGGTGCTGTTAGTTTCTGTTAAGTGTTTCACATTTGGTACCAAAGGATTATAATCTAGTTATGTGTATTTTTTGTCTGTTGTTTGCATTTTGCCCTTCATATAATAGTTGGAATCCATCATGTCTTTTCTCTGTCATGTTTCATGTAAAACCTCTCTCCCAGCTCTAAATGCAGTAGTTGTCACCCTGAATTGTGCTAGTTACAGAAATAACTTCTCTGGCAATCTAAAAAGCCATATGTTTCCCAGTCAGTCCATTTAAGAGTGAGATTGTTCTTCAAGGCTGCAATGGACAGCTTGATTTTGGTCCTCATTAGCAATTTAACAGGTTATGTTCAATAGTTTTTTATTGCTTAATATTAGCTTAGAAGAACAATAGGTGTGTCATTCTGCCTCAAGGTTTTCTTTGGAGATTTCAGTGCTCTTTCTGCATGTATTATATAAAGACAGTGAGATCTAGTGGAAATATGGAAAAAGTTGTAAAATGCCTGAAATTACTGGAATTATTTCACTGTAAATTGGGTTACATTGGTCCAGCAAGAATTTGTTTGCATCAACATAACATCAAAACATGGAGTATATGTATTTTAGACTATGGAAATGTGGTGTCCCCTCTCATGGCTCTATGGGTTGGTGGAGGGAGTGAGGTCAGTTTTATGTGCTTTGGAAGAGAAGGCTGGCATAGCTTGCCATGATGTCAAGCATCATGATGCAACTAATGTTAGAGTAGAACACAGATGTGGTAGAAGATTCCAGCTCATCCTTGGTTAGTGATTGAGGAAAAGGTTCACATGTACCCAAGTGAGGAAGCACACATTTTGAGAGCAATTTGTAAGTGTTGCAGCATGGTCAGATTCTGAGTGCTCAGATGACGAGGAAGGGGATGCTGGGATAGAACCTGAATGCCCAGAGGAGGATAGAAGTGATGGCCTGGAGAGAGTTATTTTGAAATCTTCTGGCAGTTCTCCTGGCAGTGATATCAGTTCTCATAAGAATCTGCTAGAACTGCAGGCTGAAAGACAGGTGGAAGATGAATGTTTGTTTAGATCAAAGCGCTTGGAACTTCGGAGGCAGAATATACAGCAGAGACAGGCTCGCTTTCTCCAGTGGCTTAGAGATAAGGAGAGGAAAAGCAGATGTGTGAGGAATACGGTTTGAGGCATTTTAAGTGGTTTTCTGCTGGTACACTCCTTTGTGAGAGCAATGTTGTATTTAGGAGAACAGCTCTTGGTTCCTGGTCCTTCATTTGTGTATTCATGTATTCAAGTTTCTAAGTTTGTTCCTGGTTGATGTGTGGCATAGGTCGCCTGCCTTGGATTCATGCTATCATGTTTATGGATATATCTGGGAATTGACTCTCAAGACTATATTTGAAAGGATTTTGTAATCTTGGCTATCTTGGAAATAACTGTTTGAACTTTGATTCTCCTTTTTAGATTTGCTTATTTTATATACTCTTCTTTTAATAAACTTTTATTTACTGGATGACCTGGACAGAGTGTGGTTTGTGGTGAAAAGGTGTTTCAGAGCTTTAGTGCAATAGTAAGCATGCTCTGGGAAGAATTTAAGACTATTTTACCATGAAAGGGAAAGGGCAGTTTTTATCATCACTGGTGTCACGTTGAGCAGTGTGGAGTGAGGAGTGGTGATTTGGGAAAGGGAACTATAGGGTGGCTATCCAGGGACAGCATGTGTGTACACACATCTTCAGGAGATATTTCATCTTCTGGTTGGAAGCAGTGGATGAATTTATCCCTAGTGATTTGACTGACCACCCAAAACATCTAAGCATACTAGCAAGTCATCAATTTTGGAGGCCTGGATTTAGCAGTCATAAATCTTCTTGTGCAGAACCTTCTTTGTGTCTTTTTGTCTTTGTTTCCGGAGGACTAACCATGGCTCATTGAGGCTAATCTGGACCTTTGGACCTACTTCTGTAGCCTGGTCCAGGTGAAACAGTGTTGCATTCCAGTCTGCATTTGAGCTGTCAGGTGAGCTGGGTGTTGGGCCTGTTCAGCTTATGATAGTACCTGCACCTGTCCTGTCAGATGAATCTGGGTTGGGGCCTAGGATTCCCATGTAGCCACAGGTAAATGATTCTGTACAGCCAGAGTTAGATCAGGCTGCTATTCCTGGACAGTCAGAGTTAGATGAGGCTGCTATTCCTGAAGATTCTGGGAGCAGGCATACAATGGTTTCAAGCAGGCAGCTTGAACCGCATTCCTTGGGAGAGTAAAGGTCGAGTTATCCCTTGTGAGATGGGGATTCCAGTCTTGATAAGAGTAATGAGGTTGACAGCAATATGTCAATAGAGACAAGAAAGGGAGTTTTGAGAAGGAGCAAACAGTTACTAATGAGAAAGGGTTTTGAACAAACTTCCCATGGAAAGAGGCCTTGATTTTAGCTCTAAGAGGAACTGCTTCTGAGATTATATTCAGGGGTGGTAACTTTGCTCATTGAGAGGTTTGATCCTGCTTCATGGACTCTTGTTTCATGTTTCCTTTGGACTTTCATGCCAAGTTCCTGTAAGCCTTGTATCTTGAGTTTTGTTCCAGTTCTTATTCTTGTTCCTGGGTATTTTGGATTATCATGTCATGTTCCTGAAAGCTTTGCATTTTGAATCTCTTGTTCCAGTTCAAGATCCTGTTCTTTGTTCTAGATCATGCTCCTGTTCCTTGGACTAATTCTGATTACCTTGATTACCTTCTGTTTGAATTTCTATGGACCTTTGCTTCAGGAGGCTCAAATGCCTCATACCTTGTGGACTAAAACCCTGTTTAGTTGACTTGAAACTTGGATTTGCTAATGCTTACAAATGATCTTCAATAAACAGCTTGCATTGCTTATAGCCTGGGGCTCCAGTGTGATTTTAAGGTGTCTCTGCAGCCTAGGGGTGCAACAGACAGCTGGTAATATTTTTTTATCATGACTTTTATTGGGCTTTCTACATATGAATCAGGATCCCTGGATCACTCAATCAGGATCACTCAGGATCTCTGCTTTATCAGAGACTAAACATGGGCTATTTGGATTTTATTCTGGGGAGGCCTAGCCCAATATGTGAAACAGTAGGGATAAGTGCTCATGTTGCTGTGTGGGTCAGTAAGCAGGGTTGAGAGTGAGTGGATCTCAATTAAGTATGGCACTAGGGACCAGCATTTGATCATTGAAGGAGTGTGTGATGGGGCAGCTTCCTTCAATGTTTCTCCTGAGATGTTTATCAAATATGAGAGCCAGGGGGTCAGGGTGCGTGTGGGTGGGTTTCTTCAAACACCATCGATCAGTCAACTCCGGACCAGCACCCTGACAAATTGGTGAACTTCTGCCCTCACCAATTCCTCCAATGTCAGACTCAAAGACATCTGCAGTCTGAAGTTCAAACACTTATTTAATATTTACAAAGATATATTTACAAACAGCAAAGCCCATCGCTAGAAGCCGGCATTCTTTGGCTCGGCTCGGCTCACACACTTCAACAGAGATAAGAAAGCACATTCCTCAGTCCAAGGAAGTTCCGACCTCCAAGGCTGGAAATAATGTCTTATAGGTCACAGCAGGCTGTCAGTCAAACTGGCCTGCTGTTAACTGTTTCATTGCTGAAAACACACACTTGCAAAACAGCAGAAACACTTGATTTACATTTCATATACACACAACCAAAATCCAACAATGTTTTCATGGCTCACTTTGTGGGGTGGGGATGATCTCAGGTTCATTGTAGGAAAAGCTCTTACTTTTCAGACTATGCAGATCACTCTGAAGTGAAGCAGCAATGGTTGAGTGAACAGTAATCATGTTGTTGGACCTCAATCCAAGCCAGTGTTAAGACCAAATGTGCTTGGATCAGCTGCCCAGTGCTATGGCATAGGGTCTGAGTATGAATAGATATGTTATGACTATAGGAATGTCCTGGTTTATGCTTATGGATCATGTGATTAATTATGACTGTGATTTTAAATGTTTTAATTGTTTAACTTACATTATTTAATTTTAAATGTCTTTTAATGTTGTATTGTTGTCAAGTCATCAAATAGCTATCTTCTATGTAAAGCTGCCTTGAGTCCCCTTCGGAGTAGAGAAAGGCGGGATAGAAATATCGCAATAAATAAATAAATAAATATTTCCCTACCATATCCAGATGTTTGAAATGATAACCCTAATTATTTAGAAGTGATGAGATATATTTATTCAAGCCATGGGCTACATTTGTCTTAAGGGCCTACAGCATTTCCTAGTGTCCAGGAAATGTAAAGATCTCTCCCCTAGCCAATGGTAGGCAGTGCATAAAATAGGGGAATGGCACTATTTGTGTGAAGGACTGGCTATTGGGCTGACTTGTCAGGCTATATGTATAAAGAGGGACTGGCCCTTGGGGCTCCCCCGGCCACATCTCCAATTAAAGCTCTAAGTGTCCTGTTTCAGGGCAGTAAGTGTCTAGTATTGCACACTCTTAGCTTAAAAATAAAACAAAGGAGGAACCAAGCCAGTTCAGGGCCATAACAGATGATCCAAAGTAGTTTGAAGCACAAAAAGCACTCCAAAGGCCAGTAAGGGAATAACCAACAAAAGCTTCCAAAGCAGGATGCTCAGCCTCCTACCGTGCTGACTAGATCATGTTATCTGGGCTTACTTCCCACTTTCTAACCTGAGTATGGTTTCTCTATGTAGGACTTCTATGTAGCAAGGTGCTAGTTTCTTACCATTTATCGTGGAGGGGTTGGTCATGGTACACCCTCAACTTCAATAATTTTCATATGGAGGAAGGTCCATTCCAGCTTAGTTATTTTTGTTGTGGGGGAATAAATAAAGGGTAGTCCATTTTATATAATATCACATGTGCATAGCTTCTTTATATTGAGTATGTGTGCCAAATAGTCAACCAAACATGTTCCAATTCAGTTGCTATTCTTCTCCAAGATCTGTAGGTTGTCAAAATGCAGCCGATTAGCTGTATATGCCCTGCAAACATTTTTGTGGTCCTGTAGTACTGTTCACTACCAATGAAATTAAGAGCTACCACGAGAGCCCATTTCTCCCTTTCCTGCCCAACAACAATTGCTCCAAAACAATTGGTCTAATATTGCTCTGTTTCTGCAAGAAATTGCAGAAACAGAGCAGCCCTTAATTTGTTGAGGATGATCTGACATGTCTCATGCAATAGTGTTCTACCCACTATCAAGTAAAAGTATAGTGATTATAAAGGTCCTTTCACTTGTGTAGATTCATTTCTGTTGTATTATCTGTAAGTTTGATTTTCTTGCATCCAATTCTAGACAAATTTACTGTCTGCAGAGTTGTAATTCTAACCCTCTTCAGACAAGATAATAAATATTTATTCATATTTCTGTGTTGCTGCTGTCTTGCATAAGAACATTATTGTTTAGTTCATTCTTCAGCATTTATGCAATATCACGAAAAGAATGATCGGCTGATTATTTTTAATAAAGACATTGACCCTTCCATATAAACTTACATAAAACTCTTGAAAAGCTTTTGGAAATTACTTGTGTGTGGGAGGCAGCTCACTGCAAAGCTGTCACTTGAAACTTTTATCAATCAGAAGGCCCTGTAAAACTTTTAATTATGTAGGGCTTTTTTTCAAAGTGAAGGGGAGGAGGGAAGAAGCTTTTTTTACATGTAAATGTATAACTTGAATATTGAGAGACATTTAACCTGAAACAAGTGCCTTGATGGCTTTTGAAGAGTTTGCCAGATGTAATGAAACCATTTCAAAGAGTAGAACACTTTGATCAGAAATTATAACAAGGTTTGGAACCTCTGATGGAAACATTTGCTTGCTTTGTCTTTCTCAAAGTGCTTTTTCATTTTTTGCTTAGATCTGCATGTGATGAAGCACTGGAATGGATAAGAAAAGCCTTCATCCTGGCTGTGGACTCTTGGGGGAACAAAAGGTCAAAGGTCAGCAGGGGACAATGTAGGAATACAATAAACTTTGTTCTGATTCTGAAGGCCTTGAGAACCACCATGGAATGACTGATGTTTTCTCAATCTCTGCCACAGGACAACAATTTTGCAAGCTACTCTTTCCAAGGTTGCTGTTGGTTCTAAGAACCTATCAGGCAGTCCAGGATCAGTGAATGTGACCATTATTACCCTTCTTTTCTAAGCAAAGCTCATAAAGAATCTGCCTTCCTTCCTTCAAGACTTTGCATCCATGGCTTTTTCCTTCCATTGCCACTTCACTGCCATTGCCACTTCCTCTAACACTTTGATATGGATACTAAACAGGATTTCATCCTCTCCATATGTGTTTGTGTAGCCCCCAGTGGTGCAGTGGGTTAAACTGCTGAGCTGCTGAACTTGCTGGCTGAAAGATCAGCGGTTCAAATCCAGGGAGTGAAATGAGCTCCCGCTGTTAGCCCCAGCTTCTGCCAACCTAGCAGTTTGAAAACATGCAAATGTGAGTAGATCAATAGTTATCGCTCCGGTGGGAAGGTAATGGTGCTCCATGCAGTCATGCCAGCCACATGATATTGGAGGTGTCTATGGACAATGCCAGCTCTTTGAATTATAAATGGAGATGAGCACCATCCCCCAGAGTTGGACACAACCAGACTTAATGTCAGGGGAAAACCTTTACCTTTTTATCCATACTATGGGTGAGCAAAGATATGGGAACTGTACTCATCTCCCTTACCATGCCACTCCAATTAAGCAGTAACAAAAGCCCTGAAAATGGTCCTTGTCTCTTGTAAGGGTCTTGGAGATCAATTTTGCCATGTCTCTTCCCTAGCACGATTTAGGTCAGAAGCCCCCTCCTTTTTTTCAAAACTGGGGATCATTTCTGGTTTTGAACTCCAGTCCTGGGTGTAAGAAAGGTTAGATATAAACTTAGCAAAATTGTTCTCCACAGATCTGATTATTTTTGGGGATTATAGGGTGGGGGTAAAATTAGAGTGGAGGTTTGGGGTTATTTTCACTGGGGCTACTCTTAGCCAAATTATTCTCCATTTGAAATGCTTTCACTGTGCTAACAATTCATGTGGGAAAGTGATGTGGATAATTATCCACATTGTGGATAATTCATTTATTTTTTCCTTCCCCTTAGTAGCTAGATGTTTCTATCCACATTTAATAACTTTAATAATAATAATAATAATAATAATAATAATAATAATAACTTCAAAGATTGAACTTCAAAGACTCTGGCAGAAACCAGTGCAGGTGGTCCCGGTGGTGATCGGCACATTGGGTGCCATGCCAAAAGATCTCAGCCGGCATTTGGAAACAATAGGCATTGACAAAATTATGATCTGTCAACTGCAAAAGGCCACTCTACTGGGATCTGCACGCATCATCCGAAAATACATCACACAGTCCTAGACACTTGGGAAGTGTTCGACTTGTGATTTTGTGATACGAAATCCAGCATATCTGTCTTGTTTGCTGTGTCATAATAAAATAATTATAATAATTTTATTTTTGTACCTCGCCTCCATCTCCCCAAAGGGACTCAGGGTAACTTACATGGGGCTAAGCCTGAACGACACAAATGTAATTATATAAATCCTTTCCCCAGCTTACCAATATGAACTTCATAAGAGAATGGGTGCCTAGCCTGAGAGTCCAATGGTGGGATGGTGGATCTGCTCTGGGTTTTCAATTGAAAATTTAAAAGAGCTATCAAAGGTGCTTGACCTCTTCTGAACCTATGGTTTTCCATCTTGGGGGGGGGGGTCTTTTAAAATTTGGACAAAAACATAGAGCAAATTTACCACCTTACTCGCATGGAAACCACCAGTTGCCATGCTTGCCACCCAAAGGTACCCTGAGACTCAAAAGTAAGCTTTTGAGATCTATATATGTGGGTTGGGTGGACATCTTTTATAGAGCTATTGTGGGATTATAAATTTGATTGTGCTGCCCTTAGTATGATTATGATCTATAGAAAGGAAGCACTGGCAACAAGGACATCAGCTGGTGTGGAAGCTTTCCCCAAATTGTCTCTTCAAAGTGTTCTATTACCTGTGATAGGTAGGAGATGAGTTGCTGAAAAGATGAGGGTACTCGTTCTTGGCACAGGATATGTCATCCTGGTGAGAAAAGTCTCTCTTCTGTTGGCATAGAAAATAGCTGAAGAACCTGAGGTTTTAACACTTCTCTTTTGGGCCCAGATTGTTGAGATCCCAGAATAAGTTGAGTGAGGAGGTGGGGAGAAGAATAATTTTGGATTAAGCCGGACATTTACTTGGATATTTTGGTTATGTTTGTGTTTTATGTAAGATAATTTAGGAGAACATTTTAGCCCAATTTTCTAGTACAGTGGAATTGCTGGCTCAGTAAAATGATAACAAGCACTAATTATTCTATCTGGTTACAAATGTGAAGAGGACAAAATGCACTCACTTGCACCCACAATTCTCCAAGATTTACATTAGTTTTAGTAGTTTGATTTCAAGGTGAAGTTCATCTGAAAATATAAAAAGGGTCACAGATTCAATACACAAAACAAAAAAGGGGTAACAGGACATTTGCAAAACAGGGTAGAGAACATAAAGCTAGCTATTCACAATTTTCAGTTCAGTCTGATAGAAGGAAACCTGGTTGAAAACATGGTTGTTCCAGAGCACGTTTGAATGAATAGGCCCAATAGAGCTGTCATCAGAATACTTCTTTATGTTTTAAAAGTGTATGGCACTTTATCACTGTTACTCATTTCCATGATACAGCACTTTATGAAACCTGTCCCCGCTGGTTTGCTTTTAATTACTCTGATTTTATCTGCTTGGATTTTAATGTATTGTCCATTATTTTATTTTGTGTATCGTTGAAATGGTTTAAGTTTTTGTCAAATATGTTGTGTTGTTGTTTCGGGCTTGTCCCTGTTGTGAGCCGCCCCGAGTCCCTTTGGGGAGATGGGGCGGGATATAAAAATAAAGTTTATTGTTGTTGTTATTATTATTATTATTATTATTATTATTATTATGTGCTGAAGTTGACAGTCTATGAGCTTATGATCTATCACTTTTAAACCCTTCTAACTTCACCCTCTAAGACTTAATCATTCTTTTTACAGAATTCTGCTTAAATTTGGTTAATGATTGCTACCTAATATTAACTATTCCAGTAATTGTTGACCTTGATCATCCTCATTTTGACCTTGAGCATCCTCATCCTTCATTTGTGCCCCAATCCCATAAAACAATTTGATACAATCTACTTGTCTAGTCATGTTCTGTGGTTAAAGATTCAACTACATTTTCTTACTTCACTTGGTATTATTTGATTTTGGTTCTTATTTTGTGTTTTATCATAATCTAGAGTCAAAAAGGAAGGGAAATGATATGTTTAAAAAGAATATATAACTTTTCAGAAGGGGGTGTGTTACTCTATTTGGTGGGGAGGTTGCTTGCACTTTTTTATCCTTTGTTGTCCTTAGTTTTGAATCATTGCCTTTATGACACCCCTCCCAGTTTGGAATAGCATATTTAAGTAAGCAATCACCATGAAAACTGCCTGGAAAAGGCTTTCAGATGCATTCAGAACTCCACATTCTGCTCAGAGAGATAACTTTGAAAACTACCTGAAAGAGAGTTCAAGCACTCTTGAACATCTGGTAAGTGATCTAATGAAGGCACAAAAACAAAAATCTGGGTGTGAATGTTACTGTTCAAAGGACTGACACTAAAAGAATGGCAGTCACCACAGACTGAAAAGTTCAGAGGTGGATATCTGCAATAACTTTCCTGACCAAAAAAGAAAAGGAAAGGGAAAAGGAATGCAGATGTCAAAGAATGCTCTCATTTATCTTTGCTTGTGGGAATTCATAAGATGGATTCCTCTCATGGTTACAAATGAAAAGTGGTCACTGTGGGTACTGACCTCTCTTTTGTTGCCCTCAGAGTGAAAAATTATTCTCCATTTGAAAGGCTTTCACTGTGCTAACAATTCATATGGGAAGGTGATGTGGACATTGTGGATAATTCATTTATTTTTCCTTCCCCTAATTTTCTGTCCTCTGCTTATCTTAGTTTTATGATTTCCTTTTTCCTTTCTCTTTTCTGAATTGATTATGCACAGGCAAATATTGGCACCCTCAAAGCCAAGCATAACCCAGCAATCAGATGTTCAGCTTGCAATTATTGAGTCAAATCAGGCTGAAGGAAGTACTTTTATTATTATTTTAAAGCAGAGATTGGGGAAATTGGTTTCACACAGACCCAGGGGAATAGTTGATGGATTCAGGATACCAAATGTTCCCCAGAAACTGTGGGGTAACTGTGCCATGTTCGATTCCCTCTAGCTGTTTTATATCCAGTAAGGCCCTTTTCTTTGGCAATAAGTAACCTAGATCCAGCAACGTGAGGCAGTTTGAACATTAAACTATGGCTTGGGAGACCAGGTTTCAAAATCCAACTCAGCTATGGAAACCTGTTCATGTTCAGACAGCACTAGTTGAAGGATGGGTCATCTAAGGAAGATCCTCCCTCAATTCATGTGACTTAAAGTGAGAGTGAACTTCAGGCTACTTCAAAGGGTACATGGCATTCATCAACCTTGCAAAGGCCTTCAACACAGTGAATTGCAATGCTTTCTGGACCTTCCTCCTAAAAATCGGATGCTCAGATAAATTTTTGAAGAAACCTGTGGCTGCTCCATGATGACATGATTGCACCAGTCTTGGACAGCAATGGCTCCCAAAGTGACCCATTTAAGGTGGAATCAGGTGTCAAACAGGGATGTGTTATTGCCCCAACCTTATTTTCCATCTTCATAGCAATGATCATGCACCTTGTTGATAGGAAGCTTCCCAATGATGTGGAAATCACCTATCAGAGAGATGGTAATCTTTGTTACTTCCAGAACACTCACATTTGTCCATCTGTCTTCCCAAGAGATTTGAAAGATTTTTCAGAGGCAATGCTGGTGGAATCTTTTCAAAAGTTGAGAGTGGTGTTTGTAGGCAGTCCATGTTTTGCAGGCATACAACAGAGGTGGAAGGACAATAGCTTTATAAACAAGCACCTTAGTATTCCTACAGATGCCCCTATCTTCAAACACTCCCAGCTTCATTCGAAAATATGATTCACTTGCAGAGTTCAGATGGTGTTGTCTTTTGGTGTCTATATCAAATTTTGTGAAGAGTTGGCTTCCTAGATAGCGGAAATGGTCAACATTTTCTAGTGTTACGTCATTAAGCTTTATTTCTGGCATTGCAGAGGGATTTGTTGGTACCTGCTAGTAGACTAATTTGGTTTTCACTATGTTCAATGAGAGGCCAAACTTTTCATATGCTCCTGCAAAGCTGTTTAAAGTGGCTTGTAGGTCTTCATCTGAATGAGCACAGATTACATTATGATCAGCATACTGGAGTTCTATAACAGAAGTTGTTGTAACATTACTTTTGACTTTCGGCCTGCTGAAGTGAAAGAGTTTACCAGCACTGAAGCAATGACTCTCCACAATCAATTTCACTGGACTGGCCATGTTCTCGAAATGCTCGATCACCATCTCCCAAAACAGTTACTCTACTCTCAGCTCAAGAATGGAAAATATAATGTCAGTGGACAGCAAAAGAAATTTAAAGAAGGACCTAAAGATAACCTTAAAATGTGTTATAAATATCGAGATCTGGGAAACCTTGGCCTTTGAGTACTAACTGGAGTTCAGGTATTACCAACACTACTGTGGATTTTGAAGATGCATGAATAGAGGGCAAAAAGGGGAAAAAAAATGTGTGAAGAGGAAGGCACATCAAACAAACCCTTGTTGGGACTGTCTTCCACCTGGTAATGTATGTCTTCTCTGTGAAAGATCATGTGGATACAAAATAGGTCTCTACAGTCTCTACGGTAGTTATTTACTTAGGCGATCCCTAGTAGCTCAAGCATGATGTTCTTGGCGGTGGATGCGTAGGTGGCTGTCGAGACCTATTCTTGAATTTCATGTTCTTCTGCAGTGAAGACATTGGTTTCCAGATGGAAGGCAGTCTCGGTCAGGGTTGGCTTGATGCGCCTTCATCTTGGCACATTTCTCCCTTAAGCTCTCAATTTGTGCCTCTTCGAATTCTACAGCACTGTTGGTAACAGCTGACCTCTAGCTAAAGCGTTCAAGGGCCAGTGCTTCCCAGCTCTCAGTGTCTATGCCACAGTTTTTAAGGTTGGCTTTGAGCCCATTTTTAAATCTCCTTTCCTGTCCACCAACATTATGTTTCCTGTTCTTGAGTTGGGAATATAGTAACTGCTTTGGGAGACCGTGATCAGGCATTCGGACAACATGGCCAGTTGATGGCATAGAAGCATCGCTTCAATGCTGGTGGTCTTTGCTTCTTTCAGCATGCTGACATTTGTCCACCTGTCTTCCTGAGAGATTTGCAGGATTTTTTTAGAGGCAACACTGATGGAATCTACAGTAGTACAGTGGGCATGACTAAGCTATAAAAAGGGCCAGGTATGGGGTAGTGCAGTTATCTGAAACTGGACTAATAAGCTTTTGTACCTGTGTATGCTGAACACATTAAAGTTGTGAGTAAACCAAGTATGCTATTTCCATCAAAGTCTATTTCATTTTGTCTCTTGAGTGCATGATATCAAACAAGTTATTTCATGAGAGAGTACCTTATTTGGGCACTGATGAAAACATTTCTTAAACTCTGCTGTTTTTATGCACTGGCAAATCTCTGTTTTTCCAATGGTATTCTAAACCTCCCACTGTCTTCCACACACAAGACACAAGCATCTGTATAGTCCAGGGGTCCCCAAATCGGCTACAACAATATCTGAATGATGGAGCACATGTATTCTCAGGCTGTATGAACAATGGCCCTGAATTGCCAGATCCTGAGATGTTACAGGGCACATTTACACTGGGGTAATCTGCCTTATTTAGATGAGCCCAGTTACTCCTTTACAATTTTGTGTGTGGAAAAAATGACCATACAAAATCAGAAATGCTGAGACTTGAAAGCCCAGTTAGTGATAGTGCCACCAATAAATTTTGTGCTTTGTCCTATTTTCTCTTCCTACTGTCTGGATCACTTCTGAAGACATTTCTATGGAGACAAGCATAAAAGTGTTGTCAGCTGTGCCATCATTGACTAATTTTAGGTGAATGACTAGTGGTGTATACTTGACGCCCATGACAGCGAGACTGAAGTCATATAAAAATCATCTAAAGATGCTTGTAGATGCATCACGGCTCTATTAGTGCGGGTGGTTATGCATATAACAGCAAGGACATCAAAAGATGAAATAGCGGGAACTATTTCCACAGTATAACTAATTCTTAGAGTGAAAACTGAAAATTGATTCATATGAAAACTGACAGACTTTCATATAATTAATCTGAATTTTATAATTATATATATTATATAATATATAATTCAATTATATACAATTATATATATTATAACCATTCAATTATATACAATTATGTAACCAGTGGACATGTATGTTGTTGTGACTGCGCCTTCGGGGATTATGGTTGATGGTGATGAGGTTCGAAGAGGAAGAAAAAACCCTCGTGATGAGGGTTCACTGGAGGAGTTGCGCAGGAAGCGACTTAGAGAGCTATATGGGGGATCTTCTGAGGAAGATTCAGATGGGGAGTTTGGGGAAATGGATGCTGAAGAACAGGTGGTGGCTGGGGAAGTGGGCACTGAATGGGCACAGCCACCGGAGATGTCTGGGGATTTGGGGCCTATGGATACTTCTGAACCTGGGGTTTCTGCAGGAGCTGATCCCACTTGGGATGCTTGGAGAAGGGAGGATGGTTCTTTAAGTGTTCATGGGGCTAAGTGTGGGCAGGATGATTGGGACTCCGACGAATTGCTAGGTACTCCGGATCCACGAGCTCTAGCTGTGTGGACTCTGAGTAGATTTGGGACACTTGGTGTTTGGGTGTGAGTGTTTGGTCACCCAGGAGGAAGGGGAATAAAATGGGAATGTTTGGCCATTGCACTTTGCGTGTGGCAAGGTGTTGCTGAGGCGCCATTGGGATCTCTGTGTTTCCGTGAAGACTGGACTTGGACTGTGATTCGGATCTGCTGATACCATCTGGCTTGGCTCTCGCTGTGTCTTATCGTGGACCTGGTTTGGATGACTGGTTCTCGCAGAAGCAGAGGCAGCAGGAGGACATTTTTGCTCCCTGGCTTCAGGTAGGATTTGGCTAAGATTTGGCTAAGATTTTAAACTGAGTTTGGGCTTGGCTCCTGTGGTCAAAGTCTAACTGTTGTGTGACCGTTGTGTTGAAAGAGAGCCAGGTACTTAAGTTGATTGACAGCAGGCATTGTCCCCTGTTAATTGAGTTTCTGGGAAAGCTTTATTTGCCAGTGTGAGTTTCTGCCAGAGCCTGATCCCAGAAGGGCAGTTGGTTCTCGCAGAAGCAGAGGCAGCAGGAGGACATTTTTGCTCCCTGGCTTCAGGTAGGATTTGGCTAAGATTTGGCTAAGATTTTAAACTGAGTGTGGGCTTGGCTCCTGTGGTCAAAGTCTAACTGTTGTGTGACTGTTGTGTTGAAAGAGAGCCAGGTACTTAAGTTGATTGACAGCAGGCATTGTCCCCTGTTAATTGAGTTTCTGGGAAAGCTTTATTTGCCAGTGTGAGTTTCTGCCAGAGCCTGATCCCAGAAGGGCAGTTGGTTCTCGCAGAAGCAGAGGCAGCAGGAGGACATTTTTGCTCCCTGGCTTCAGGTAGGATTTGGCTAAGATTTGGCTAAGATTTTGGCTAAGAAAAAGGCACCTTTACTAACTATCCTTTGCAGTACATACAGGAAACAAAGCAACATAAACAAATACACAAAGAGGTGGTTTGTTGCAGTTTGCACATAAAGTGCGTGCATATTACTTAACTGTACAAAGATCCCACTTGGCCACCACGCTCACCAAGAGATGCAACAAAAGCAAAACATTCCCATCACATGCACCAGCTGTGGCATGTTCCGCTTTTTCACACAAAAACTAGACAACTACATCTGCTCCAAATGCAAACAGATGACTCTGATGGAGCAGAGGATCCAACAGCTCGAGCACCGTATTAAGAACCTTAAGGACATTCAGGAACTCGAGCTCTTCTTGGACACTGCACAACACGCTGCTGTAGATCAGCAGCCTGCATCACACCAACACCACCAAGACCATGATCAGGAGCCTTATGGGGAGATCAACTCAAAGGTAGACAACCCTCAGGCTTGGAAGGAGGTCACCCATAGAAGGAGACGCAGGACCAGGCAGCCTCCGCAGAACTCCTCTGGTCAGCTGCATTTACACAACAGATTTGAAATTCTTACATCATTAACATACAATCAGGAAACACATCTTGTGGAGGACCACAGTTTCTTAGATACCACTCAGTGGACCACCCTGGATCAATGCGCAGGGGATAGCCCTGACGGGGACAGTGCATCACCACAGTCACACTTATGTAATCATGCAAATGCTCCATCCCCAATCATAGACCAGGAGCAACAGGAACATCCTTGGGAGAGTAATGGGCTCTCGGATGTATCTCAATGGATTGTCATTGATGAATGCACTGGGGATGTTGAGGAGGAGGACAACACTTTACACCTACATGATTCACTTCAACAGGAACACTCTTCAGGGGACATACACACTGTCTTGCACAAAAGGGACCCTGTCAATCCTCAAAGGAAACAGGTCTTGGTAGTAGGTGACTCCCTCCTTAGAGGAACGGAAGCCATCATTTCCAGACCGGATGGGATGGCTCGAGAAACATGCTGCCTCCCGGGGGCAAAAATACACCATATCACTCAGAGGCTCAGCAGGCTCCTAAAGCCCCATCACCCTCCCCACCTTATGTTGATTCATGTAGGTACCAATGACACTGCTAGGCATACTTTTCAAAAGATCACAAATGATTTTCGAGCTCTGGGAACAAAGCTAAAACTGTATAATGTACATGTGATCTTTTCATCCCTCCTCCCCGTTGTAGGACACGGCTCTACAAGGGCCGGAAAAATAGTACAGGTCAATAACTGGCTCAGAAAATGGTGTCAAGAGGAGCATTTTGGCTTCCTTGACCATGGTCTACTCTTCCAAGAGGATGGACTACTGGCAAGCGATGGGGTGCATCTCACACAAGTAGGAAAACATCTTTTTGCACACAGACTCACAAACCTCATCAGGCGCACTTTAAACTAGATCCACTGGGGGAGGGGAACAACAGCCTGGCAAACACTATATTACCCACGACCACAGGGAACCGCCAAAAGGCTAAACGGAGGGCTGCACAAACACAGCAAGGACCAAGTACAGAGAGCACAATAATCCCAAATAAACAGTTCGAGGGGAGGTCACAGGGGCTTACATGTCTTTACACTAATGCTCAGAGCATGGGAAATAAGCAAGACGAACTCCAACTCCTAGCACAGCACCACACATACGATGTCATAGGCATCACTGAAACCTGGTGGGATGACTCCCATCACTGGAATTTAACCATTGAGGGCTATAACCTCTTTCACAGAAATAGAACAAAGGGGAGAGGAGGGGGAGTAGCTTTATATGTCAAAAACAGTTACGTTGCAGAAGAAATGCAAGACTGTAATCCGGGAAACCAGCTTGAAAGCATCTGGATAAGAATCAAGGGATCCGGGACTCAAAAAGATCTTGTCGTGGGTGTCTACTACAGACCTCCGAGTCAGGATGAAGGACTTGATGAAGCCTTCTGTCAACAGCTGACCAAACAGGCACAAAGAAGAGATATAGTAGTCATGGGCGATTTCAATTATCCCGATATCTGCTGGAAAACAAACTCAGCCAAGAGTACAAAGTCCAACAAATTCCTCACTTGCCTTGCAGATAATTTTATGGTCCAGAAGGTAGAAGAGGCAACAAGGGGATCAGCAACTCTTGATCTAATCTTAACAAATGTGGAAGACCTGATCAATACAGTTGAAGTGATTGGATCCTTAGGGGCAAGTGACCATGTGCTCCTGCAGTTTGCAATACAAAGGAATGCTGAAACTAAGACAAGTCAAACACGCATTCTGGACTTTAAGAGAGCTGACTTCCAAAAAATGAAGGAATTACTGAGCGGCATTCCATGGACGCCGATATTAAAAAACAAGGGAGTTAAGGATGGATGGGAGTTTTTCAAAAGTGAAATACTCAAGGCACAAATGCAAACAGTGTCAACAAAGAAGAAAAATAAGACAAGTGCAAAGAAGCCAGAATGGATGTCCAAAGAACTTCTAACTGAGCTAAAGCTCAAAAGTGACATGCACAAGAAGTGGAAAAGGGGAGAAATCACCAAAGAAGAATTCAAACGTATAGCCAACACCTGTAGGGAAAAGGTTCGCAAGGCTAAAGCGCAAAATGAGCTCAGGCTTGCCAGGGACATAAAAAACAACAAAAAAGGCTTTTTTGCTTACGTTGGTAGAAAAAGGAAGAAAAAGGAGGCGATAGGGCCATTGCAAGGAGAAGATGGGGTGATGGCGACAGGGGACAGGGAAAAGGCAGAACTACTTAATGCCTTCTTTGCCTCGGTCTTCTCAGAAAAAGAAAGCCATCTTCAACCTCAGCAACACGGAATGGACAAAGGATTGGGGGAAATCCAACCCCAAATAGGGAAACAAGTTGTCCAGGAACACTTGGGCTCTCTAAACGAATTCAAGTCCCCAGGGCCAGATCAGCTACACCCAAGAGTACTGAAGGAACTAGCGGAAGTTATTTCAGAACCACTGGCAATTATCTTCGAGAGTTCTTGGAGAACGGGAGAAGTCCCAGCAGATTGGAGGAGGGCGAATGTGGTCCCTATCTTCAAGAAGGGAAAAAAGAACGACCCAAACAATTACCGTCCGGTCAGCCTCACATCAATACCAGGCAAAATTCTGGAAAAGATCATTAAGGAAGTGGTCTGCGAACACTTAGAAACAAATGCGGTCATTGCTAATAGTCAACACGGATATACCAAAAACAAGTCATGCCAGACTAATCTGATCTCTTTTTTCGATAGAGTTACGAGTTGGGTCGATACAGGGAATGCTGTGGATGTAGCGTACCTGGATTTCAGTAAGGCCTTCGACAAAGTCCCCCACGACCTTCTGGCAAACAAACTAGTAAAATGTGGGCTAGACAAAACTACGGTTAGGTGGATCTGTAATTGGCTAAGCGAACGAACCCAAAGGGTGCTCACCAATGCGTCGTCTTCATCATGGAAGGAAGTGACAAGTGGAGTGCCGCAGGGCTCCGTCCTGGGCCCGGTTCTGTTCAACATCTTTATTAACGACTTAGACGAAGGGTTAGAAGGCACGATCATCAAGTTTGCAGACGACACAAAACTGGGAGGGATAGCTAACAGTCCAGAAGACAGGAGCAGAATTCAAAACGATCTTGACAGACTAGAGAGATGGGCCAAAACTAACAAAATGAAGTTCAACAGGGACAAATGCAAGATACTTCACTTCGGCAGAAAAAATGGAAATCAAAGATACAGAATGGGGGACACCTGGCTTGACAGCAGTGTGTGCGAGAAAGACCTTGGAGTCCTCGTGGACAACAAGTTAAACATGAGCCAACAATGTGATGCGGCTGCTAAAAAAGCCAATGGGATTCTGGCCTGCATCAATAGGGGAATAGCATCTAGATCCAGGGAAGTTATGCTCCCCCTCTATTCTGCCTTGGTCAGACCACACCTGGAATACTGTGTCCAATTTTGGGCACCACAGTTGAAGGGAGATGTTGACAAGCTGGAAAGCATCCAGAGGAGGGCAACTAAAATGATTAAGGGTCTGGAGAACAAGCCCTATGAGGAGCGGCTTAAAGAGCTGGGCATGTTTAGCCTGCAAAAGAGAAGGCTGAGAGGAGACATGATAGCCATGTACAAATACGTGAAGGGAAGTCATAGGGAAGAGGGAGCAAGCTTGTTTTCTGCTGCCCTGCAGACTAGGACACGGAACAATGGCTTCAAACTACAGGAAAGGAGATTCCACCTGAACATCAGGAAGAACTTCCTCACTGTGAGAGCTGTTCGACAGTGGAACTCTCTCCCCGGGGCCGTGGTGGAGGCTTCTTCCTTGGAGGCTTTTAAGCAGAGGCTGGATGGCCATCTATCGGGGGTGCTTTGAATGCGATTTCCTGCTTCTTAGCAGGGGGTTGGACTAGATGGCCCATGTGGTCTCTTCCAACTCTACTATTCTATGATTCTATGATTCTATGATTCTATGACTGCACCCTCTTCTGACTTTGGATTGAATTTGACCTGGCTTCTGTCTACGCTCTCTGACTGACGACTACTCCCGGCTTCTGAATACTGGTTTGCCTTTCGGAATTTGCTGCTGCCTCCTGACCTGATCTTGGATTCTCCTGACGACGGCTATTCATCATCCCTTTGAAGCTTCGGCTTTATCTGCACCGTGGAAGCAGTTTACTGCTCTTCTTGTTTGTTTGTTTTCAAGCCAGTTTGCTGTTTTTCTTTTGGGAACTGTCCCTTTAACTCCACAGAGCCGGCTGTCTGTTTGCAGAAATGGTTTGAAGCCAAAAGAGGCTTTTGCACTTTCTGTTATACTCTGCAGCTTTTGGAAGGTTTCAAGCCTTCGTTTATTTTGCATATTTTCTTGCAGTCAACTCTATTTGTTTCTCCAAAGCTGAATTGAAGCGTCCTTAGTTTTTATTGAATGCCAGCATGGGGAAATAGTGTGGCTTGTTTTTGAGTTATTTTTGTCTAAACCACTCTTGAAACACTGATAAATGAAGTGTTTCAAGGATACTTTCTGTGTTTATGTTATTTTTGGCTTATCTTTGGCTTATCTGTTTTGTTTGTTAACTGGCGTCTGACTCTTGACATATGTCATCATGTCAGCCTGACATTCACCAGCCATATATATGAAGCTTTCTGATTGAAATCCACATTTAATGCATATCTATTAGTTTCTTTGGCCTCGGAAATATGGTATTTCATAATCTATAATATTTTTACATATTATGTTTCATGTAAGACTTAGACAGTGAAACCAAATAATTTCTCCCTCCAGTTTCAATGCAATGGGTGGATTGTTGGTAGTTCTAATCGCTTGGGAAAATGTACCTTCCAAAGACCAACCATCTACCCAAACCTGATATTCATCATAACTATAGCACTTGGCCTGCAACTTTGTAAAAGATCTTATTAAATTCTAACACTCACCGCTGTAATTTAAAATAATGGCAATGTACTCACAAGCACAATGCATTCTGACCCCAATAGCACTGTGATTAATTTGCTGCCACCTCTAACCCATAATCATTTCTGAAGAAAAAGGGAGGAAAATATTCATAAGGTTTCTTTAAAAAAAGGGCAAGTCTTGAGTAATATATGGCTCCATCCTGTAGGTTTTGTTCATGGTATTTAGAAAAAGTCAATATGCTAACTGCTTTAAATGGCATAATCTTGTCAAACATGTACAGAGAAATCTACTTACATTTATTCATCTGGGACAGCTGAGCTAGCTTCCAACAATATGTCTCTTTGAGATGAAAAACGACTCAAAGTACTCCCCTGATGTATCCTAATACAAAGTCACTCGAATGCCCTTCAGCTTTCAGAACAATAAAAGTATGATAAAAATAAATAAAATGCAATGTGCCCCAGTTTATCTTATAAAAGGAAAACTTTCCAGTGCTCCTTAAACATACACCACTTTTCATTCTGTGCAGACACATTTGTAATGAGTCACTTCAGTACTTCAAGTGCAAGGGAAGTACATCTAAAAAGGGAGGCTTCAGACTGCTGGATCTTCATGCAAGGTTGAATCAAGGCTTCTGACCCCCAATTCGGCTTTAAGTCTGGATTTAATGATTTAGATTGGGCTTTCAATTCAGGCCAAATGAGACTGGATATTACTCAATTCTTACCTAATTCTGAATAGTATTTGAAATGCCCAGGTTTTTCAGTGATGTGCAATGACAGAACAACATATCCATATTCTCCACAAAAGTACATGATATTTTGGGCATAGAATATCTCTTTAAAGGAGACTAATCCCACCAAAGTCAATATATGAAGGACAAGAAGTTTTTCTACTAGCCATGATCATATTTTGTACTAGCATTTTGTATTAGTGTGCTAATATATATAATGTTTGTGCACTGGAGACTATTAGCTGGCATCCTGTTAATGGCATATGGAAATATAAATTAACTTACATATTTCTATTTTTGCTCATTGCAGAGGTTGGTATCTTCTTTCCTCTGCTGTGATCAAAGCCTCACTAGACCCAACATAGAACTGCTGAAACTCGCCTCCATGGCTGTTTATGTCTGTTAGAGATTAAGGGGAACAGAATGATGTCTGACTGTATCTCTATAGCCACATCTGAAATGATCACATCCGTCCTGAGACTTTTCAAGGACTCAGGCCGATCTTGATGATCCGATTGTATCTGGCTATGAAGACATAACCAAATGCTTCTGAGTTCCTCTTGTTCTCCTCCATAAATGAATGTCTGAGGAAGGGGGCCTCAGTGTTTGAGAAAATGTAAAGATCAAGCAAACACACTAAACAAATAATACATTGAAATCAAAATCAAACCTTATCTTAAAAACAAAGTCAATCTCCCTCTCCCTCTCCCTCTCCCTCCCCCCTCTCTGTGAGTGGGATAGTTCAAGAGATAAGGGAAGTGCCACTGACTAATATGAATGAATGGAAGACCTCCAAGAGGCCCAATCCTCAACAGCTATATTGAAGTCATGCAAAATCAGAGATATTGGTCCCTGGATTGGATCTATAAACTGTTAATTCTTTTTTCCCATTTCCCTACTTCCTTCTACTTCTTCCAGCATCAATGTCTTTTTTAATTATTCAGACCTTCTCATATTTCCAAAGATTATGAGCAGTGAATTTCCCAGGGCTTTCCTTGACTTTTTATTTAGGGTTGATTCCTCATCATGCACCAGGCACTGCCAGGGACTTTTCTTATTGACTATGGCCCTAAATCAATGATGGGCAACCTTTTGCGCTTGGTGTGCCAAAATTCACCAAAAAATCTAGCATGACTTGGGTAGTGTGTCACTTCGAGAAAAAACCATAATTTCACAATATATATAGTTTAAATAACAAAAATATATAATTGTAATATATAACTGTATTTAATAAATCAAAAACTATTTACTGCCATTATTTCCATGTACAACAATTTATGGTACCTCTTGCAGTTTTCACACTGATTTCTCTCTATTGTAGTTTCAATGTAGTCATGAATAATGAAATATACATACATATATATATATATATATATATTCGTGCCAGGAGGAACCGGAGTTGCTTCTGGAGTGAGAGAATTGGCTGACTGCAAGGACGTTGCCCAGGGGACACCCGGATGTTTTGATGTTCTTGTGGGAGGCTTCTCTCATGTCCCTGCATGGAGCTGGAGCTGATAGAGAGAGCTCATCTGCACTCTCCCCAGGTGGGATTCGAACCTGGCAGCTTTCAGGTCAGCAACCCAACCTTCAAGTCACGAGGCTTTTATCCCCTAGGCCACTGGAGGCTCCAATAATATAATAATAATAATATAATAGTAATAATATAATAATATACTACAATAATAATAGAATAATAATAGAATGATTTATATATATATATATATATATATATATATATATATATATATATATACTAGCTGTGCCCGGCCACGCGTTGCTGTGGCGAAGTCTGGTGGTCTGGGAAATAAAGTATTGAGGAATTGGTGGTAGTTAAGGTCAAGGGTAAAGGTTTTCCCCTGACATTAAGTCCAGTCGTGTCTGACTCTGGAGGTTGGTGCTCATCTCCATTTCTAAGCCCAAGAGCCGGCGTTGTCCATAGACTCCTCCAAGGTCATGTGGGATGACTACATGGAGCGGCGTTACCTTCCCGCTGGAGCAGTACCTATTGATGCACTCACATTTGCATGTTTTTGAACTTCTGGGTTGGCAGAAGCTGGGGCTAACAGTGGGGGCTCTCTCCGCTCCCCCAATTCAAACCTGTGGCCTTTCGGTCCAGAAGTTCAGCAGCTCAGTGCTTTAACACGCTGCGCCATCAGGGGATATTATTTCCTAAAGGTTGTGAATATACAATATTTCTGATTGGTTTTTTTTTTGTTGGAGGCAAGTATGAATGCTGCAATTAGGAAAAGTGATTAGGATGTAATGGCCTTGCAGCTTTAAAACCTGGCTGTTTCCTCCCTGAGTGAATTTTTTGTTGGGAGGTGTTAGCTGGCCCTGATTGTTTCCTGTCTGGAATTCCCTTGTTTTCAGAGTGGTGTTGTTTGCGATATTTTATGTGCTTCTACTGTCTGTGGCCCTGAGAAAACAGAGGATTTTCCAGACTTTGATGATGGGAATACTTTGTTGGGAAGTGTTAGCTGGCCCTGATTGTTTCCTGTCTGGAATTCTCTTGTTTTCAGAGTGGTGTTGTTTGCGATATTTTATGTGCTTCTACTGTCTGTGGCCCTGAGAAAACAGGATTTGCCAGACTTTGATGATGGGAATACTTTGTTGGGAGGTGTTAGCTGGCCCTGATTGTTTCCTGTGTGGAATTCCCCTGTTTATTTACTGTCCTGGTTTTAGAGATTATATTGTTCTGCATTATTCTATCCCAGTAATTATTTCATATTAAAGAAGAATCTCACTTATCCAACATTCGCTTATACAATGTTCTGGATTATCCAACGCAGTCTGCCTTTTCATAATCAATGTTTTTGTAGTCAGTGTTTTAAATTCATTGTGATATTTTAGTGGTAAATTTGTAAATACAGTACAGTAGACTCTCACTTATCCAACATAAACGGGCCGGCAGAATGTTGGATAAGCGAATATGTTGGATAATAAAGAGGGATTAAGGATAAGCCTATTAAACATCAAATTAAGTTATGATTTTACAAATGAAACACCAAAACATCATGTTAGACAACAAATTTGTCAGAAAAAGTAGTTGAGTACACAGTAATGCTATATAGTAATTACTGTATTTATGAATTTAGCACCAAAATATCACGATATATTGAAAGCATTGACTACAAAAATGCGTTGGACAATCCAGAGCGTTGGATAAGCGAGTGTTGGATAAGTGAGACTCTACTGTAAATACTACATAGCATTACTGCGCATGGAACTACTTTTTCTGTCAAATTTGTTGTATAATATGATGTTTTGGTGCTTAATTTGTATAACGATTACCTAATTTGATGTTTAATTGGCTTTTCCTGAATCCCTTCTTATTATCCAACATATTCACTTATCCTGCTGGCCTGTTTACGTTGGATAAGTGAGACTCTACTGTATATTGATAATCTTATATTATCTGCTCAGAACTGGATTATATGAGGCCCCTTCTTCACAGCTGTATAAAATGCACACGGAAGTGGATTATATGGTAGTGTGGAGTCAAGATAATCCAGTACAAAGTAGATAATATAAGATTATAAATGGGTTATATAGCTGTGTGGAAGGGCCTTGAGTCTACACTGCCATATAATCCAGTGCAAATTAGATAATCTGTGGAAGAAGCCTAAGTGAGGCCTAAATCTGCCTGTCCCCTAACTGAAACCTGGCTGTCCCTTGGTTGCTAGGCAACCAAGTGGGCAGAGATTAGCCCTCTAAACTGGCAGCAATTGGATTAAAAAAAATTATTGCTCTCCCTCTAATTAGGACTTTATTTTTCTTTTCTTTTTGTTGTATCAACCTTGAGGCGTGGATGATGGGTTGTGTTGTCAAATTTTGAGGTTGGGGGGCCTGTACTTTTGTTGTTTTGTGAATCGCCGTGATGCCATCACTCTTTTATATATATAGATATATTAAAATGTGCATAATTCCCATTGAGTAAACAAAACCACTGGACCAAATCACACCAAATTTGGCCACAAAAGACACAGTCATCCAATCAATCTGCATGCAGCAGCGTGTCAGCAAAAATGGCTAGGCGTGTCAGTGCTCACATGCGTGTCATAGGTTGGCCATCACTGCCCTAAATCATCCTTGTAGATAATTGTGAACTCTGTGCAGAAAGTTTACATGAAAATTGTTAGATGTTTATATAACATCTCTGCACCTCCTGCCACAATGAATCATGCTGTGCAAAAATAAACCCTCATGATGGCTACCGCATGTTTGAAATTATGATGCATGCATATATATTTGTATTCATTCATGTAGATTTTACTTTCCTATCATAGCTCCAGTGCAATGAGGTGCTGACCTCCACATAATGACAATGTTTGTAGTAGACAGGCCTTTGTATCTGTATTTAAGAAATGTCAGTGTTCATTAGAAATTTCATTTGTTATTATTTGGATGATGGTTCAGAATCACCGAACTGGAATATATGTGATGTATATACACACATGCATAAAATAGAAAAGTTTTTAGTGAAGCATACTCAATATTTTCAAGTCCTCCATCAGTGATATACCAAGGATGTGATGGGTGGTGGCCTTCCCTCAGTGAAAACATTAAGGGGGAGCACTGCCTGAAAATAAAGCTGGAAAATACCTCATTTCCTTTGTCATTTTCTACTCTTTGGGATCTGTGAAATGAGGTGCTGGGCAAGGCCAGCCACTGTGCTTGACCTAAGAGACCATTTATGTCCTGACTTGCTTCCTAGTGAAGGAAATGCCTTGGTTTCTTCTGGGAAGTGAATTGATGCAAGGTTGGGTGGGAATCAGTGGACAAGTGTGCTTCCTCTCTAGGGAGAAAGAAGGACAAAGCTAGGTGCTCCTCAATCCTTTCCCCTTTTTATCCCCTCTTATGAGAAAATTCCAACTTCTTTTGTTCCTTCCTTTTCACAAGTCCCCTGGATGAAAGATTTTGTTCCTCTATGTTCTCCTAAAATTTACAACACAGCTCACACCCCCTCCTCAATTTTGAGATCTTCTCATTGCTTTTTCTACATAGAAAGCAGGACCAGCTGTGATTGGTTTCATGGGTAGAAGCCTTTCTTTGTTGCTGATGAGCTGGGCCACATTTGTATAGTTGTGCCATTGCCACTGAATGGGAAATATAGGGGTGCTGGGGATAGATCCTTTCTTCCTTCTCTCTCTCTCTTTCTCCAATTTGTGTCGGCATCGAATTGTTGCCAATTGTATGCCGCCCTGAGTCCCTTCAGGTGAGAAGGGCGGGATAGAAATATTGGAAATTTCTTTCTGGGATCATAAAATCATAGAATTGGAAGCAACCACAAGATCCATCCAGTCCAACCCCCTGCTGTGCAAAGATCCTAGCCATATTTTGGCTTGGGAGGCAGACGAGGTGAACCCAACCTTCTCAATGTGAAACACACTAGGTACACCAATACATACCTTTCTGCCCTCTGCTTATTGTAAAGTACATGTGACAAGCATCGGGATTTCATATGGAAATCTGTTCCCATGAAATGCCAACTGATTTTATATTAAAAGGAGCTCTCTTTGCATTAATGCGAAACTTTCAGTCAGGGGATAGCTTCTTTTTAACCAATTGATTGAGCCAGCATAATGTTTAAAAACATGAGATAGAGTAATGAATCTCTCAAACAGAGCAACTAATGTTATAATTAGTTCACTATACCATTTCCCATTCTAACCCCTCCCCCCACCTCAGTTTATCAGAGGAATAAATTAAACATAACCTTATTTAGGAGGTACAGTAGAGTCTCACTTATCCAACATAAACGGGCTGGCAGAACATTGGATAAGCGAATATGTTGGATAATAAGGAGAGATTAAGGAGAAGCCTATTAAACACAAAATTAGGTTATGATTTTACAAATTAAGCACCAAAACATCATGTTATACAACAAATTTGACAGAAAAAAGTAGTTCAATATGCAGTAATGCTACGTAGTAATTACTGTATTTACAAATTTAGCACCAAAATATCACGATGTATTGAAAACATTGACTACAAAATTTGTTGGATAATCCAGAACGTTGGATAAGCCAATGTTGGATAAGTGAGACTCTACTGTATATAACAGTTGTTTTACTCATGAATATTGTTCATTTTCTTGGGGAAAAATATAAGAAAAGGGGGGGGGGGGAACACCCACATGGCATCGGAAAGAGGCTCTTATCATTCATGAGTAATGGAGAAGAAACAGGAGAGAAGTGAGGGGAAAAAAGAGTATGTACAGCCGCACTTCTCAACTTGGGCGTCGGGACCTTGGGGGGGGGGGGGGTCGCAAGGGGGGTTCATAGAGGTTGGCAAAGACCAGTATTTTCTGTTGTTCATGGGGGTTCTGTTGGGAAATTTGCCCAATTCAATCATTGGTAGCGTTCACGGGGCTCTTTGATTGTAGGTGAACTATAGATCCCAGCAACTACAGTGTCAAGGGCTTTTCCCCCCAAACTCCACCTGTGTTCAAATTTGGACATACTGAGTATTTGTGCCAAGTTTTTGCCAGATCCATCATTTGAGTCCACAGTGCTCTCTGGATGTAGGTGAACTACAACTCCCAAACTCAAGGTCAATGCCCACCAAACCCTTCCAGTATTTCCTGTTGGTCATGGGAGTTCTGTGTGCCAAGTTTGGTTCAATTCCATCATTGGTGGAGTTCCAAATGCTCTTTGATTGTAGATGAACTATAAATCCCAGCAACTACAACTCCCAAATAGCAAAATCATTACCCACCCAGCCCCACCAGTATTCAAATTTGGGCGTATCAGATATTTGTGCCAAATTTGTTCCAGTGACTGAAAATATATCCTGCATATCAGATGTTAACAATATGATTCGAAACAGTAGCAAAATGACAGTTATGAAGTAGCAACGAAAATAATTTAATGGTTAGGGGACACCACAACATGAGGAACTGTATTAAGGGGTTGCGGCATTAGGAAGGTTGAGAACCAGTGAAGAAGAACTAAGTGATGTAAGTGAAGAGCCTGCATAGGCAAATGTATAAACAGACCAATAGTTGACATAACATTTCTGTGTTTAAACTCCTAGAACAGACAGTTTACCAGCTGTTAGGATATTTGGGAGTTGAAGGCCAAAAACATCTGGGACCCCAGGTTGAGAACCACTGTCCTAGAAAGCGATATGAAATCTTACTACCAGTGAGTATAGGTTTGCAATCTATAAAACTTGATTAAAATGAACATGCAATATATCAAAGTTGATTGTGGAGGGAAGAGATGCAAGTGGCTGGCTCCCTGTGTCTATCCAAGAGCATGTCTGCTGGGTCAGACCACCCGAAGATTTCCCATGATGTCAACTTTCAATAGCCCTTTCTCTTCAAATGGATAAATATCTTCATTTCTCTCAAGGCCGCAAGGAGACAAAGATAAGAAATGTGACACACAAAATCCTTTAAGGCAATTGAATTAATGCAGGCACATTGGTTTAATTTGATTCCAGTTGATAATATGGAACCATGTCATGAGGAGCCACCAATGCAACAACATGGTTGTTTATACTCTACTACTTTTGCTAACTTGCATTGTGTTATCCTATAGATCTAAATTCAGAATGAATCATTTCCTGAGCACACCATGGCACTTTCATAGAAGAAAAGACACTAATAGAAAGATCTCTTTTTGTGGCACAAAACAGGGTTTAATCTGATTGATGATGCTGAATACATCTAATTTACATTTCTAATTTATACTATTCCCCTTAAGGTTTGTTTAAAGCAGATAACCTCCTTGTATAGCAGTTAACAGCAGCATATTTTAATTACATAATATTTAGAAAATGAGGCAAAATATTTGATACAGTTGCTGTGTTGCATGGAAAATATTTAATAATTTTCCATATTGATTTCTTTCTTTCTCCCTTCCCAAAGGGTATGTTAACAAACAAAAGTTCCACTTCAACTATTAAAATATACTGTGAAAAACCTCGTATTTCTCTATGGAAATGTATATACCATGACTTTGACTTCTTGGGGTGCTTCTTTGTTTCAGTTCCATTCAGTATCAGATGATGACAATCATTATTAGATCAGAACAGAGTTAAGATTTTGGTAAAATTTCTGGCTAATCCCAAAGTTTATATTTTTGAAAGCAAAACATCAGTATTGTTGTATGTTTTCTGGGCTGTATGGCCATGTTCCAGAAGTATTCTCTCCTGACGTTTCGCCCACATCTATAGCAGGCATCCTCCTCTGAGGATGCCTGCCATAGATGTGGGCGAAACGTCAGGAGAGAATACTTCTGGAACATGGCCATACAGCCCGGAAAACATACAACAACCCTGAGATCCCAGCCATGAAAGCCTTCAACAACACATTAAACATCACTATGTTATATACTAATGTTCTCACCCCAAACATAGTTTATCTTCCTTTATTGATTTACAGTTAATTTAGATGAATTTATAATGGGGGGGGGAGAGGGAAAAGCTTTTGAGCAAGATAGTTGATACACAAACAGTTTCTTGATGTACAAACTTTTAAATATCAAGGGATATTCTCTGTTTGGAATACTCCCATATCAGCATGAAGTGCAATTCAAATAATCCAAAAAATAAACACCCTTTCCCTATTTCCTAGACCCTTTATAGGTAAATATGTCGCTATGGCCAACAAACAAAGCAAAACACGGCATTTCTCGTCAATATTAGACTGTATTTCAACAATGAATAGAATCACCACCATAGCTGCTCTGAGTCCCTCAATGAGGGAGAGAGGGTGGGGTATCAAAAAGTAAACAAATAAATAATATCATATACTGATCATGGAGTACTTTTTAGTTGTGAAAGCATTTGTCTCTCTTCTTCTGATTATGAACAAACTTTGGCTAAGTAACTTGTTTCCATAAGCAGGCATAAACCCAGTTTATACATTTTCATCTGCCAACTCAGAATCATCAGTTTTATGGGCTTAGAGGCTGTCTACTGATGGTGTCTCTCCACAATGTGCTTCTGATACATTTGGTCTTTCTGATGTGACATTAGAAAAAATTTGAAAACAGTATATTTAAGTCATGTACATGTCACCCTTAAGAGGAAAACCCATGCCAAGGTAGCTTATAAGTTTTGAGAGAACCACTACAATAATGTACTGGAAATAAAAAAAGACTATCCAATAAGCTACAAAATTCCAAAATTCTGTTTGCTGAGACTCATTTTGGGTGGCCAAGAAAATGACACCGTGTGACACCTCAGCTGATGTCAGAACAGGACACTCATAACAGCCAGGAATTCACACAGTCCTCTATGGCTTGCTGAAAGTGGCAAAGATGGCATGGAAGGTAAAGGGACTGCACAGCATCTCTGATGTAGCACCACAATATGTTGAGCAGAGTGTGTTAGGACACCTCTGGGACCAGTACAGAGCCAGTGTAGGTTCATCCTTAGATGGTCTCCTGCCCTGACATCATTGGACCAAAGAGGAATAGTTTAATATACCCAGATCACAATAAGCTCTGAAGGTCAAAACACTAAAATAATTCTGGAAACATAAAACAAATTTTGGGGGGAAAGTCTTGAAAATAGAGTGTCAATTCAGTGTAGAACTTAAATTCAGTGGTTTGTGTCCTTTATGGTTGACATATAAATGGGGAATGTCAGCTATTCAATTCAGGAGTCAAATGCCACTTCCCAAGCAAGTACCTGACAGTCCAACATTAACTTCTACATAACCGACCTCTGAATCTACCAAGGTGAATTTTAAATTCAAAGTCATCTCAATGCTAATTAACATTTTATATCAATAATTGGCAGAAAATGTCATTCTACTAAAAGAGCAGCCATATTCCTTCAGTGAATATCTTTGTAGGTCAGGGTTTCTTTGAATAGAAAATGTTTTTAATCAATCACTTATGAAAAGGCTTGACAGAATAATAACCTTGCCACGATTTCAGTCAATTGCTGTCTGACAACTGAAAAGCATGTCTATTCAGATAGCTTTCACCCACGCTTACACCTGAAATGTACCAAGTCTCTTACTGCTGGATCTACATGTTTAGAAGTAAAAATTAAAAGTTCACATATGAAACACCTCATATCATGGTTCATAACCTCTGGTCCATAGACCTAAGAGAGGGAGGCATCCATTACTGAGCTTTAGAAGTACATCAACTGGGAACCACTGATTTTACAGAAGTCTTAAAACAGGTAACTTAGGGCCCTTCCATACAGTCATATAACTCAGAATATCAAGGCAGAATAACTCACAATATCTGCTTTGTTCTGAGTTCACACTGCCATGTATCCCAATTCAAAGCAAAAAATGTGGGATTCTATTCAACTGTGTGGAAGGTGCCTTAGGGTCCTTCCACACAGCAATAACAACAACAACAACAACAACAACAACAACAACAACAACAAGAACAACTTTATTTTTATACCCTGCCATCATCTCCCAAAAGGGACTTGGGGCAGCTTACATGAGGGACAAAATGCCTATAGACACAAACGCAAACAATCCATCAAAGCAAAACATAATTAAAATAGAACATAGTTAAATATAACAATACGGTTAAAGGCACAATTCAATAAAACATAAGAATATAAAACAGCTGCATAATCAATACTCAATGAAACCAATTGCCGTAGTATAATGGGCATGATCTGGACTTCTGAGAGGGCAGTCAGACATCCCTCTCACATTTTTCCAGGCTGATTCAGCCTGGAAAACTGTGAGGTCAAAAACACCCTCAAAAATAAAAAGGAAACTCATTGCGAGCCATTTTGCTTCTCCTCTTGCATGAAGGAACATACCAATGATGCCCGAAAACATTGGGGGGGGGGGGAGAACAAATTGCTCTTGGCTCCCCCTATGTTTTTGGGCATCATTTGCTATGTTCCTTCAGGCAGAGGAAGCACAATGGCTCCCAATGATTCTCCTTTTTATTTTTGTGGTTTTTTGGGGGAGTTTTTTGGATGGCCAAATGTTATCCCAGAAATATTTGGGATGGCACGTGGACAGCCAATGGGCAAATCTCATTTATTTCCCTGCCTGTGTGAATTCAAAGCCCCTTTGGAGTGGGTTTAATGTATGTGTGGAACAGCCTTGGGTTAGCTGAGTCCACATTGACATAAATTCCAGTTCAAAGCAGAAAATGTGGGATTTTATTCAGCTGCTGGAAGGGGCCTTAGGGTCCATCCACAAAGTACCTCTATCCTGGGAGCTCCCAGTTCAAAATGGTGGGTTGCAAAATGACATTCTCTGAAAACACAAGAGGAATCGCTACAAAGGAGGGAAATCTCAGAATAAAAAGATCCCCTTTTATCCCATTTCTGGCCAAAAGAAGCATATCTTCATGTGTATGTGTGTGTGTGTGTGAGAGAGAGAGATCCTGAATTACAAAAGAACACGTGATTTTCTTCCCTCCTTGCTGTCTGGACTTCCTTCCTGGCTCCCATTTCCTTCAACTTACCGGAGCCTTCATCAGAAGTAGGCCAGAAGCCTTTGCCTCTCCCTGGAAGATCCAACAAAGGCCCTTGGAGCAGAAATCCCCCCTCTCGTATGCAAAGCCCTCTTTTGGCTTTTCCAAGGGAGGGGGAGCGAGGGCTTCAAACCTTGTCAGAGTCTTTTCCTGGTAAGTGCAGGGGGAAATGGGGGAGGGGAGGGGGATGCTGGCGGTGCCCATTCCATCGTGGCTTCCCGCCTGCCTCATCACATCGGGAAAAGTCTTTTTTGGCAGCTCAACCCATCTTTATGGAAAGATGGGGAGCCTGCCATTGTCCGTCATCACAATTTTTTCGGTGGCTGTAGCACTTCAGTTACAGAGCCGTCACGAAAGTATTTATTCAGGGTGTGTTGAGAGCCATTGGGTTCTGTGGCTGAAGACCAAAAATACAATTGAGCCGCTGGAAATAAGGTACATGTGAAGAGGTCCTAAGACTTCATTACCAATCTCAAGAGCTTCAAGTGAAGCCATGCTGCCTTTTTAGCTCCATTTCTGTCGACTTTACCACCCCCAACTACTCCCAAAAATCTTCATCAAAACTGAAGCCAGTCAGAACCAGGGGCTTCCCTTTGAATCCAATCATGGTTTTAGGCTCAACTTTCAAAGAGTAATACAATTTTCACCCACCTCTTCAGGTATGGGAAAAATATAAGCAAAATTTACATCTCTATACATATTCAGCTTGTGGATATGGCTTCTTGTTGGCCACTGTAGGAACAGAGTACTGGACAGGGTACACTTATGGTCTGATCCAACTCTTGTTCATTTTGTTAGACCTGTTAGGTCGACAAGCTACGCTTGCATACCCATTAAAGGTACAAGTGCTTACAGAAATTCTTCATATGTCCATTTTAACCATCAGTCTAGAGTTTTGTTGGGCTTCTGTGTTTAAATTTTATTCAGAAAGATCAGACTTGTTATTTATTCTGTCAGACTATTCATTGTCTAGCCTATGGATGTTGTCTAATTTTTTAAAATTAAACTGTTCAGTACAAGTTTTTAAAAAAAATGAAATCATTATCAGTGAATGCTTGCAAAAGGAAGATGAATTTCTACATAGAACAGAGCAATCTGTCACTTGCCCTTTTGGTGGCATTCAAAATATTGAAATTTTAAGGAAAAGATCAATTTCTAGCATTCTAAATGAACTGAGCTAGGAATGTGTGATTCATGACATCTGCTTTGCTTTGCTTTTTAAAAAAGGAGGTTTATGGTACTTTACCTTAGACAGATTGAAAGGAGAATTAGCACACAAAATTCAGCAAAATGTCCCCGATGACTCCAAACAATGAACTGTAGATAAGGGTTATGAAGAGTTCACTTGAGGATCATTGTAGGCACATGACACAGAGAGATTTAACAACATTTCATTGTGACAGGTTTTCTAAAACATTGGTAATTTTATAATGCTTTTAATCTTGAAAGAGTTACCCAAGAGCATCCTATAGGCACCCCGAGGACAACCTAAGGTCATATGTGATTTTTTAGCATGATGTCACATATCTACCAGCCTGATTTCAAATTTTCGATCTGGTCTTCACTGGTTCAGAAGATGAACAAACATAAATATCCTCTGAAATAATTGTTTGACACTAAGGAAAATCAGCTAGACAAGAATGTTTTACAATATTAAAGGCCTGAATCAAGTGCTCAAAGCCCCCAACAGCTACATGTAAAGCAAATGGTGCCTGTCAATTCAATTTTCCTGTATGTCATGAGAGCTTGCAAATGTTTGGACTTTTGGGGCATCATATCCCAGGGCCCATTCAAGTAGGCCCATATCCCAGGACCTGTCTGGGTTTTTACGGGATGCAGCCAAACAACACCTCTGGTAAAAACAAATTAATTCTGAACACACTGGGATTTCTCTGGTCTCTACCAAATTAATTAAATACCTGGTAAGATCCGGGTTTTACCAGGTGTGGGCCCTGTGGGGATTGTACCCAGGGACCATGTCACATGATTCTCAGACCCAACCCACACAACCACCTTGGTTTTTCAGGCTCCTGGACCCCAAAGGACCGAGAGGGCACTCATCCCTCCTCCCCAAAACCCATATCCCCCCCCCCATTAAATAAAATGTACCTGGCCACCATAAAATTGATCCTCCACCAGTCCTGACATGAGGAAATGATGCACCAAGAGATGGTGGGGGGGAGGGGATTTCTCCTGGCACATCATTTCCTTGCACCAGGAGGATATGGGGAGCAACGTTATGGTGGCCAGGTAAGTTTTAATTTTTAGGGGGGAATTGGGGGGCTTCTCAATTTTAATCAGGATGGCATGTAGCTACCCCCCGGAAAACCCATTTGGGGGAGGGGGAGGGGGAACAAGAATCCGCACCAAAACAGGTTTTTAAACCCACTTTGGGGCGGATTTTGGAGCTGTCTAAAGCTAACATGACTAGTGGTCATTTGAGGATGGGGGAGGGGACCTAGGTATTGTACTCCAGGAAAACAACATTTCTAATATTTGTATATTTTAAAAATAATAATAGTGATTAACATAAATTGGATATGTGGGGGTGGGTGGGGGGGGGGTTTAGGGGTTCACCTCCCCCTCCAGAAATTTTCAAAACCCTCTCCGGATTTTTTTTCTGGCTATGGCCCTGAGAAAGGGCTAGGGTTTTTGGGTGGGTAGTTGCTCTTAGCTCAATCCTTTTGACCTATCTTGCTGAGCTGACATGGCATTCTTCGTTGGCTTTTGTGGAATGTTATTCAAACAGTTGGCCATTACTAACAGTTTGAAGAAATAATTTGCTAAGGCACAGGCTCAATGTCAGGCCTTAATATTTAGGTAGTCAAGATTTTTTAATTCATCATTTCAGTTCAATGGCACAGCAACAATCCTCTACCATATGTTTAAAAAGCCATTCATTCATATATATGCATGGAATACATTTATGCATGACACTCTTGGCAGTTTGCAGAGCTGGATGGAGTGTGCGTGGGTGAAGCCCTAATTGGGATCACACTTTGATGATTGTCGCCCAAAATGTGTGGGGGCAGTGTGATTTAACGCTAGGAAAATCGAGATGAATGGAAGCATCCACTAAGCCATTTTGTGTTACATAACAACACAAATCACAGACTTTTCTTTGCTTAATCATACTCTCTGCATGGAGAGCTGAGGAGTGCAGGACTTCTGGTTATAATGACAGCTCTCCCTCCATAGACAGGCAGTGGGATAACATGACACTTTTTATTAGCTCAGAGGAAGAGGGGAAGCAAGCCATCACAACAGTGGCTCCTTCTCAGAATGATAGATGGATCCATTCTTTCTCCAATTTGTCATGCTGTTTTTTGAAGGAAGAAAAGAGTGCAGCCTCACAGTGCTTTTTGGGTTTTTTGGCCTCCTGGATGAGGCCAGAAATCAGCTGTCTTCAGCTCTGCAATCTCCAAGCAGCTATTCATTGCTGCATGCACTTACATTGTTCTTTTGGGACCACATATTGCAGAATGCCATGTAAAGGCTTGGTAGTTGTCCACAGAGGCAACCTCTTCAAACTTTGGTTGAAGCCAAGTATTCTGTGTGGCAAACATGTGGCACTGCTCCTTCTCTAGTCATTATATATTAAAAACAGAGATAATAATATACAACCAACACAATTTTTCAGAATGAAATATAGTATAGACTTTCTTTTTTATCTTGATAGCCAGTGTGTTGGTCCAGCACCCCAAACAGTAAGTCTCAAACAGTAAGGAGATATAACAGATCTGAGAGAAAGCATACTCAGCTGCATTTTGATCTTATGTGTAACAATGAGTGGCTACTAAAATGTAACTTAACAAAGAGGAAACAACTTCACCAACTTGATCTGCTTGATCTGCTCTTTTTTATGGAAGTAGGTAAGACCTGGGTAGTATTTCAATGGAAGATCACCATGGTTTACCAGGGATCACCATGTAAAAACCCTTGGATGCACTTTCTATAGGTTAATTTAATTGATGGTTTGACCCAGGATAAGGCAGCGTCTATATTTTTAGGTCTTGACTGCACTGGAAAAAATACTTTAGATTCAGTACTGGCAGTTTTCATGACATGTAGGGCATTACAATGTAAATAACCCAAATTTTCTGCCTTCAATCCAATTTTGCTTCACTTAAGCAATATCAGGGGATACTCCAGAGTTTGCTGGAATACTCCGGAGTTTTCAGGGAACTCCAGAGTATCCTAGGGCTTTGTGACTGGCTGGACAACTGGATCAGGCCTGTTTCAGATCACTCCAAAGGGACATCACCACAATCAAGGAGTGGTGGTGATGTCAGAGAAGAGAGGACATCTAGTGGACCATTGTGGTCTTGACCTGGCTGAATCATATGGACACCAACACGGTACCACAAAGGTTTTGGCCCAGTGTATATGGCCTCCATCACTACCAATCTGGGGTAAGTCTGGATTACATGGATGGTATAGACATGGCCTTAGTTACTTACAGACAGAAAGCTCAGATATCAGTCAGTGCAATATGCTGATTTTTCCCCCAAAAAGAAAAAATGGAGGAAGAAATTGGTAAAAAAAAATGAGTTATGAGATGAAGTCAGCATCGTTTGGAAAGCTCAAGAAATTCTGTCAATATGGCAGGGTTAACAATTCTCATTGTTAACCTGTTGTTTTGTAAGAATGGCTCAGTGTGATTGCTGAACCTGCCAGACTTAGAGGTTGATAATCCAGAATTTTTTAAAAGAATTTAGACATTCACTCCTTATTATAGAGTTTTACTGATGTTTGTATATTTGCTATAGCTAAACAAGAATGCTTGCTAGTATATTGATACAGATGTGTTTTTCACATAATTTGTCATTCTTTCCATCCTTGTATAAAAGCCTAAAAGATGAACAATGATAGCTAATAGGCTTGATCGATCCATGAAAAAATTGATTCTAAACTCGTTTCAAAACTAGAGGGGGGCAGCTTTTCGTTTCTGATGGTATTTCCGAATTTGGCCCCCAAAAAATTTCAAAATTAATGAAAATTCGTTATTTTCTAAATTAATACGTTAATGGCGGACGCGCATGCGCAATTCCCAAAAACAGCACAGAGGGAGAGGACTTTACAGGACTCTCCCACCCTCATTTTTGAGTGATCTTCTTCAAACTTGGTACAGTGGTAGAACACATTTAACACTGATAGCTCACCAAAATTTGGAACGTTTCCCTTATCCTCTGATTTTTGGAGAATTTTCATAGCTTTTATAATAAACCATTTTTTAATAATTGCAGAAATCTGTTCCTGGTTTGAAAGTCTTATTTCCTGTTAAATTGGGTTGTCTTTACTGTGAAAGTCATTGTTCTACTTCAGAAACTTTGTTTTTGTGGCTGAAACTTTGTTAAATTGGTGTGTGTGTGATATATATTGTGTATATATATATATATATATATATATATATATATATATATATAGTCCCTGCTTGTGTGTGTGTGTGTGTGTGTGTGTGTAGGTAAAGGTAAAGGTATCCCTTGACGTTAAGTTCAGTCATGTCTGACTCTGGGGGTTGGTGCTCATCTCCATTTCTAAGCCCAAGAGCCAGTGTTGTCCATAGACACCTCCAAGGTCATGTGGCCGGCATGACTACATGGAGTGCCATTACCTTCCCAGAAACACCCAGAAAATGGGAATTCCAGACAGGAAACAATCAGGGCCAGCTAATACCTCCCAACAAAGGATTCCCCCAGGTAGGAAGCAGCCAGGCTTTGAAGCTGCAAGGCTATTCAATGCTAATCAAGGTGACCAATTGCAACATTCACACTTGCCTCCCACAGACAAGAGTTCTTTCTCCCACCCTGGACCTTCCACAGATATATAAACCCCACTTGCCTAGCTTCGCACAGACGTCAAAACCTCTATGTCTGCCACAGATGTGGGTGAAACGTCAGGAGAGAATGCTTCTGGAACATGGCCATAGAGCCCGGAATACATACCACAACAGTGTGATCCCGGCCATGAAAGCTTTCGACAACACAACCACAGTATCCATTCAAGTTCATGTAGCGTGGTATGGACTGGAGACCTGTATTGGGGGGAGGGAGGGTGCGAATCTGGGCCCCTGGGAGCAGCCGAGGACGGGCCTGGCCCACACCCCCTCGCATCCCGGGCCTCTTCCTCCTCACCGCCGGGCCCCTCTCGGTCTCTCCAGGCCTGAGCTGAGGCGAGGCGGCGGCGGCGGCCATTTCCCCCCTCCATCTTCCTCCTCCTCCTCGGCCTCCTTCCCCCTCGCCCCCTCCCATTGGCTGAGCCTCCCATTGGCTGAGGGGCAAAAGGAAAGGAGTTTGGGTGATTTGCAAAAGCTTTTTTTTCCTAACGAAAAAAACGAAGAAATAAGAAAAAACGGCCTCTCGCGATTCGAAACCGCGATATCCAGACGTGTGGACAACCAAGGTTCTATATTGCTTCAAAACAAACGAAAATAACGAATTAATAACGGGTAACGGGAAAATCGAATTATTTGAGCAAGCCTAATAGCTAAGGCTAGCTTGCATTCCATGTTTCATGAAAAATACACAGTTTTAAGCTACAACTTGAAGATTAAAGTGAAACAGGATTGCAGCCTCATCTGATTACTATTAAAGAGAAAAACACATGGTAAGGATTTCTTTGCATTAGCTTTTTTTCTTTATAGCAATTGGGATCTATTCAAAGGCTATATCACCAGCAAAATTGAAAAGAATGTAGGCAAGCTAGAAGAGAGGAAATGTAGTGCATTCTTAAATACTGAAAATTGCAGAATGTTTTCCTCTTCAACACTATTAGGAAGCAAGGTTACATCCTTCCGCCTCCTTCCTCACTTACATATAGAGTCTGAAGTAAGTGAGTAATTTGAATTAAATGTAGGTGTTGCAAGCATTTGAGAAAATTTCCACTTTCAGCTTTTGGGTAATCGTGGAGGATGTAAGAGTCTGATGATTGATATGTATGAGCATTAACAGTGTGCTACCAAGTAGTCTAGATATCTCAACAATTTTCTGTCTACTCTGCTCAATTAATAGAAATTTCTAGTATGTGAACTCTTATATAGAAGTGATTGCTGGTAATAATGAATATCGGCCTTGAAATACCAATTTTGGGTCTTTGAGATACCAAATATTACTCCATAGCTCAAATAGTGGATTTTCCACCCTAGCTATGGCTTGTTGAATTCATGGATACAGAGTCTATGAATATGGAAGGCCAACTGATCCAAAGGGTTTTCCCTTTATCACATCCTTCAAGTCACGTGTAGCATCTGAATGAAAGTTGATTACATAGTTGTGTTAATCCCTGTCACACTTGTTAAGGGCTGATACTTTTCTTCCAACTCTTGTCAGTTTCCTAATCCATGTACCCTGGTGACTTTTGAGATGCCATCTTCATATACCCCATTCCCCCAACATATGACAGAGAGTGGACTAGCTTGGAGACCAGATTCATACATGCAAATATGTAATCGTGTAAGACAAAGATAAATCGTATTTACCACAAAAAACATACAAGATGTTAAATGAACTAAAATGCAATGCAGTCTCAAGATCCCTTCTATACTGGATGATTATAACATTTTGACATCAATTCAACTGTCATGGTTTCATCCTATTGAATCCTGAGATGAAGTATTTAAGTCTCCACCAGAGAACTCCAGCACCTTATTGAACTACAAATGCTGGGATTCTCGGAAAGGTAGCCATGGTAATTAAATTTTTAAAGTGCTCTAATTGGGTAGTTAAGCAAACAGAAGCCATAAACATTCTTTCTCCGGACCTCCAATTGCTTTACTTGTGGCCTTACAAGAATGTCCCAGTTCAAAACCTACATAGACACACGTTCCAGTGCTGTGCTTGCAATCAATTAATCAGTCCTGATTCTTCGCCATACTTGTTGTTCCTGGTTCTGATCACTGCTGCTATTAGTGCTGCCATTGTTGTTAATGTGGGGGTGTATGGTTGCTATCACACCAACTGCTAGATACAGACTTGTAAGCAAAATTGTCCTGTTTTTAGTGCCTTCTGAATTAAAAGTTCTTACAATAATACATTCCACAGTCATTGTCTTGTCATTACTTCACAGTCTTTGAAAACAGGCCATGAAAGTTGTTGTTGTTGTTGCTGCTGCTGCTGCACGCATGACTTCATGTCATTTATGTCTTATTGAAGCCCTAAAACTATCAGGATATTTTCTGGGCAAAATTTCTTTAAAGAGGCCTTACTTTGCTTCCTCCTAGGCTGAGTGAGTGCAATTTGCCCAAGGTCACCCAGTGGGTTTCCATGACTGAGTAGGGATTTGAACCCTGGTCTCTAGAGTTATAGTCCAATTCTCAAACCGTTATACACACTGGCTACACCAGTAAACTATTAAATCAGCTGAAACAATCTTCAATCATTTTGCCCTGTTAAGAAACTTCCTTTATGGAACCCATATGTGACCAGAATCAAGGATCACAAACATAAAGTTCTACTTTACAGACAATGAATAGATCCTGCCCTTTACCATTATTCTGCTTAATGTCTGGAATCTTTTTATGCTAATAAAAGTACTCATGTGTTGTCGAAGGATTTCATGGCCGGGACCACAGGGTTGTTGTATGTTTTCCGGGCTGTATGGCCATGTTCTAGAAGTATTCTCTCCTGATGTTTCACCCACATCTATGGCAGGCATCCTCAGAGGTTGTGAGGTATGGAGAAACTAAGCAAGGAAGGTTTATATATATCGGTGGGAAGTCCAGGGTGAGGGAAGAACTCTTGTCAGTTGGAGGCCAGCGTAAATGTTGCAGATAATCACCCTAATTTCCATTGAATGGCTACATCTACTAGCTACTTTCTGCCTGGGGGCATTCTTTGTTAACTGCCCTTAGTTCCCATGTCTCAGAGTGTTGCTTCTTATTTACTGTTCTGATTTTTGAGTTTTTAATACTGGTAGCCAGATTTTGTTCATTTTCATGATTTCCTCCTTTCTGTTGAAGTTGTCCACATGTTTGTGAATTTCAATGGCTTCTCTATGTAGTCTGACATGATAGTTGTTGGAGTGGTCAAGCATTTCTGTGTTCTCAAATAATATACTGTGTCCAGGTTGGTTCATCAGGTGCTCTGCTATGGCTGATTTCCCTGGCTGAGTTAGTCTGCAGTGCCTTTCATGTTCTTTGACTCGTGTTTGGGCGCTGCGTTTGGTGGTCCCTATGTAGACTTGTCCACAGATGCATGGTATCCGGTAGACTCCTGCAAAGGTGAGAAGATCCCTCTTGTCCTTTGTTGACTTTAGCATTTGTTGGATTTTCTTTGTGGGTCTGTAGATGGTTTGTAGGTTGTGCTTCTTCATCAGTTTGCCTATGCGGTCAGTGGTTCCCTTGATGTAAGGTAAGAACACTTTTGATTTTTTAAATTTATTATTAAACTTATATACCGCTACTCCCAGTTTGCCTCGGAGCAGTTTACAAAAATAGATTAAAACAATACACTTGGCTTTAAAATAACAATAAAAACAATAAAAACAACAATAAAAGCAACAATAAAAACAGACATAGCCCTGAGTTTTTCACCCATTGAACGCTTGTCGGAAGAGCAAGGTTTTGCAGGCTTTCCAAAAGGCAAGTAAGTCTCGGGTGGTTCGAGTTTCCACTGGCAAGGCATTCCATAATTGAGGGGCTACAATCGAGAAGGCTCTCTGCCTAGTAGAAGACAAATGATAAGTCCGTATGTTAGGGACTTCAAGCAAATTTTGGTCTTCGGACCGAAGTAATCTCTGGGGTTGGTAGGGGGATAAGCGGGCCCTCAGGTACTCTGGCCCCAGACCATGTAAGGCCTTGAAAGTTAGTACCAGTATCTTGAAAGTAATCCAGTACTCAATTGGTAGCCAGTGCAGCTGTTGAAGAATTGGGGTGATACGCCACCTCGCCGGCACCCCTGCGAGAAGATGAGCTGCCGCGTTTTGCACCAGCTTCAGTTTCCAGATCACTGACAGAGGAAGACCAATGTAGAGGGCGTTACAGTAGTCGAGCCTCGAGATGACCGTCGCCTGGATCATCGTCGCCAGGTCGTTCCTAGATAGATAGGGAGCCAGTCGCCTAGCCTGACGTAGATGGAAAAACGCAGATCTGCTCACAGCAGAAACCTGGGCCTCCATTGTGAGCAATAGGACACAAAGACTTTTTACAGAAGATGACGGACGTAGTGTCTCACCATCCAGGGTAAGCAGCTGGATCTCCCTCCCACCCGGATGGCCCAGCCAAAGGATCTCCGTCTTCGCTGGATTCACCCTCAACCTGCTGGCATGCAACCATCCAGTAACGGCCTCAAGGCACTGATGGAAACTATCGGGTACAGAGTTCGGCTGGCCCTCCATCCCCAGAATGAGCTGAGTGTCATCAGCATACTGGTGGCACTCGAGCCCAAAGCTCCGCACCAGTCGGGCAAGCAGTTGCATATAGATGTTAAATAATAGAGGAGAGAGAATAGCTCCCTGTGGGACCCCACAAGTTAGCGGAGACCACGCGGAAACCATCCCTCCCCTCACCACCCGCTGTCCCCGATTCTGGAGGAAGGAGGACACCCAGTTCAGGGGTATCCCCCTAACCCCCGTCATGGCTAGGCGGTGGGTCAATAGATTGTGGTCGATCATATCAAATGCTGCTGTGAGATCCAATAACACGAGCAGCACTGATCCGCCTTGATCCCTCTGGCAGCGAAGTTGGTCTGTGATGGCGGCCAGCACAGTCTCCGTCCCGTGCCCCCTACGGAAGCCGGACTGGAAGGGATCAAGTCCGGCTGTGTCATTGAGGAACTGCTGCAACTGTTCCACTGCTGCCCTCTCAACCAGCTTGCCCAGAAACGGAAGGTTCGAGACTGGGTGGTAGCTAGCGGGAACCGAACTATCTAAGTCTGGTTTCTTCAGCAGCGGAGATACCGATGCCTCTTTTAAACCCTCTGGAAAAACTCCTTGTCTGTGGTGGAGTATCCATTGCCCTGTAGAGCCCAGTTTAGGTGGTTTAGTTCACCTTGGAGGAGGTGAGGTTCACAGATTCTTTGTGCATGGTCTGTCAGGACTTTGTGCTTCTTTTTTGTCTTGGGTGATGGTTGGGGTTTTTATGAAGGTATCTATCTGTGTGTGTAGGTTTTCTGTAAACTGTGTGGCCCAATTGTTGATTGGGTTTGCGGGTGACCAGAACATCTAGAAATGGCAGTTTTCCTTCCTTTTCCTTTTCCATGGTGAACTGGATTTTTGGGTGGATGTTGTTAAGGTGGTCCAGAAACTTGCTGAGCTCTTCTTCTCCATGGCTCCAAATGGTAAAGGTGTCATCAACGTATCTGAGCCATACAGTTGGCTTTTTTGGCGCTGTTTCTAGGGCTTGATTTTCCAAGTTTTCCATATAGAAATTTGCTACTACTGGGCTAAGAGGGCTCCCCATGGCCACTCCATCTTTCTGTTCATAGAATCCATTGCCCCATTGAAAAAAGTACTCATACTACTTTGGTGTTCTGGAGTTTGCAGGGAAATCCAAAATATTGGTGGGCTTTGAGGCCACCTACATATTTAGATCTGGATGATTTTGGCCCAGTCTGTTGCTCGGGCTGATTCCACACAGGCTGATTCCACACAGGCAAAAGGTCCGTTCTGACCTAGATTTAAAAAACTCAGGTCGGGGATGATTTCTGTTCCCACACTGGCCTAAAAAAACCACACTTTTGCTGCTGGGTGTCTAGATGCCTTCCTGGAACCTTCTGGGAGTGCAGAGAGACACCCACACCCCACCCCAAACCCCTAAAACCCCCTTAAAATAAAATAACGTACTCAGCCGCCATTCCCCATTCTTTGGAGCTCGTGTGTTTTGGGCCCCATGTGGATGGACCCTCTACATGACTTCCCTGATCAGTCCAGGGAAGGGGATTGGTCACCTGTGTGTTGCAGTCTATCCTTCTTGCTGACCATTGAACTTTATGCCCCCCCTCCTCGCTGATCACATGTCAGCCTCATTATAATTATGATTATGAATAGCACAAGCTTTTAACATCAGATATCATCCACAAATGGGAACTGGTTTATCATTTTATTTATCTAGCTTATTTGCTATTTGTTTATGGAATCATGTTTTTCCATAAGATGGCTGAGAAAATGAGTTTTGGAGTCCAGTTCTAGTCATAAGAGGAGTGGCAGCAAAATCCAGAATTCATTTACCACATACAATGAGGTACATATACCAGTTATTCTAGACTGAGCATATCAGTAGTCAGCCAAAAGCGTTTGAGTGATTTTATTGTCAAAATGACATGGTAGAAAGCCACAAGTTCTAATGCAATTAGGGTGAAGATCAAGTCATCATCAGGGGTCTTCCCCCCCAAAAAGGATTTAAATATTCCTCTGAATAATAATAATAATAATAATAATAATAATAATAATAATAATAATAATCAGGATGCTGAGGGCTGTGCTGGTGGTAGTGTAACTACCGGCAGGTCCAACCAAGCCAGAGAGGCCTCAGCGGAGGAATGCAACCAAGTGCACCTAACCCATTAGCATTATGGAGAATCAAACCAAAACGAAGTCTATACTGGCTCGGTCGTCGCCCAGGATAAAAAGGACCGTGGTGGATGCTGCTGATTCTGGACATCCATTGACAAGTGGGCTACGGAATCATCAAAACCCAAATGAACAGTCACAGAAGCGGCAGAAATATACAATGCCAGAAAACTGCACAGTCATGAAATGCTATTACAACTCTGAACCTGAAAAACGCGGCTACCAAAAAAGGATGCACCAGCTATGGAAACAAGAGTACCCTGACTCACAGATAACAGAACCCCGACTGGCTGACCAACGAAGATTCATAATCAGAAACAAAGTGTTCAGTGAAGTTGAACTCGAAGAAATCCAGAAAATCTGCAAAGCAAATTACCATCAGACCACAGCACAGACAGCAGCAGAGACTCCAGCAACACTTGGAATGGTGGAACAGATTGAACCAGAAGAAAGTGTGGAGCTTTTGCAAGAATTTCATGAACCAGCACTTGAAACACCTGTTGAACCACCAGGAACCTTGACAGCAAGACAAGAGCTCAAGGATAAGATCATGGCTCATGCTGCAGCAAATGCAATAAGACAGCGGCTCCCAACTCTAAAAACAGTGCCCAAGAGACACCTGGCACCTCTTATGAAAGATGTGAATGCAGCACTCTCCACTGTCCAGATAACATCAATTGAACAAACAAACCAGTATGCCTACAGTGCAGCAGTGATAGTAACAGAAGAGCTTGGGCTCCTACAACCAAGGCAGCCCCAAAGAAAATCGACTGGAAAACCAAAATGGAAGGTCAGGCTAGAGTTGAAAATCAAGAAACTTAGATCAGATGCAAGTAACCTGAAAAATATGAAAGAGAAGAAATTGAAGAATGACAAAATAAAGCAATATCTGATCAGAAAGTACTGGCTGAGCACCAGAAAAATTGAAGAAGCTTTGGAAATTGTGAAAGAACAAATTACAGCAACAGCCAGAAAAATTGAAAGATATGAAGCCAGAAACATCCAGTACAGACAAAATCAACTGTTTCAATCAGACCAAAGACGGTTCTACCAGAGCCTGAACCAAACAACAGACACAGTAACCATAAAGCCAGAGAAAACTGCAACAACGAAGTTCTGGAAAGAGCTTTGGGAAAATAATAAGAACTACAACAAAAACGCTGGGTGGATAAAGGAGTTTGAAGGAAAATTCTCACAGAACAAAATGGAACAGATGGAAATAACAACTGAAATGATCAGCAAACGAGTGCAAAAAGTCAAGAACTAGACATCGCCTGGTAGTGATCAACTTCATGGATTTTGGCTCAAACATCTGATTAGTTTACATGGAAAAATGGCCCAACAATTCAATGAGATGATGCAGAAAGGAAGTATCAGTGAATGGCTAACAACTGGAAGAACATACCTGATACAAAAGGATCCAGCAAAAGGAGCAGCACCAGGAAACTACAGGCCAATAACGTGTCTGCCCACTATGTTTAAACTACTGACTGGCATCATAGCTGACAGAATTCAAGACTATCTTGAAGAAAAAAACATCTTGCCAGATGAACAGAAAGGCAACAAACGGAAAAGCAGGAGCACAAAAGACCAGTTATTGATTGACAAAATGATTCTGGAGAACTGTAAAAGCCGAAAAGCTAATTTTCACATGACGTGGATTGACTACAAAAAGGCCTTTGACTCACTCCCACACAGCTGGATCATCAAGTGCCTGGACGCCATCGGGATTAGTAAAAACGTTGGCACCTTCATTGAAAACATGATGGAGCACTGGAAAACTGAACTGTTTGTTGGAAATGAAAGCTATGGACTTGTCAACATCAGGAGAGGAATTTTCCAGGGAGACTCATTGTCCCCTCTGCTTTTCATTATTGCCATGATCCCTCTGTCAACAATCGTACAAAAAACAAATCTCAGCTATCAAACATCTAAGAATTCTCACAAAATTTCACATCTGATATACATGGATGACCTGAAGCTGTATGGAAAAACGGAAACTGAAATCCAGTCTCTGACTAACACTGTCCGAATCTTTAGCACTGATATCAGCATGGAGTTTGGCTTGGACAAATGTTCGACAGTGGCATTGAAGAAGGGAAAAATCATTGAAAGTGAGGGCATAAATATGCCTAATGGCCAAACAATAAAGTGTCACCAGCCAGAGGCCTATAAATATCTGGGCATATTACAGCTGGACAACATCAAGCATGAACATGTGAAAACTGTGGTCAGCAAAGAATACACACAAAGGGTCAGAAAAATTCTCAAAAGCAAGCTCAATGGAGGCAACACCATCAAGGCCATAAACACCTGGGCCATACCTGTCATAAGATATACTGCTGGCATCATAAACTGGACACAGATGGAACTGGACAATTTGGACAGAAAAACAAGAAAACTCATGACCATTCATCATTCACTGCACCCTCGCAGTGATGTTGACCGGCTCTATCTGCCTAGAAGATCAGGGGGCAGAGGACTCTTACAAGTAAAACAAGCAGTCAAAGAAGAAGAACATGCCCTGGCAGAATATAGAATAAAGCAAAGTGAAGAACCTGCTTTGATTGAAGTCAAAAATGAGAAACTCCTCAAAGCACAGCAGACAAAAAACCAGTACAAGAAAGCCACACTACAAACTAAAGCTGACAGCTGGCACAACAAAACATTGCATGGAAAGTTCCTTGACAAAATTGAAGGAAAAGCTGATAAGGAGAAGACCTGGCTCTGGCTCACGAATGGGACCCTGAAGAAGGAGACAGAAGGCCTGATCCTTGCATCCCAGGAGCAAGCCATCAGAACAAATGCAATCAAGGCCAAGATCGAAAAATCAGCTGATGACCCAAAATGCAGACTGTGCAAGGAAACCGACGAAACCATTGATCATATCCTCAGCTGCTGTAAGAAAATTGCACAGACAGACTACAAACAGAGGCACAACTATGTGGCCCAAATGATTCATTGGAACTTATGCCTCAAGTACCACCTGCCAGCAGCAAAGAACTGGTGGGATCACAAACCTGCAAAAGTATTGGAAAATGAGCATGCAAAGATACTGTGGGACTTCCTAATCCAGACTGACAAAGTTCTGGAACACAACACACCAGACATCACAGTTGTGGAAAAGAAAAAGGTTTGGATCATTGATGTCGCCATCCCAGGTGACAGTCGCATTGACAAAAAACAACAGGAAAAACTCAGCCGCTATCAGGACCTCAAGATTGAACTTCAAAGACTCTGGCAGAAAACAGTGCAGGTGGTCCCAGTGGTGATGGGCACATTGGGTGCCGTGCCAAAAGATCTCAGCCAGCATTTGGAAACAATAGACATTGACAAAATTACGATCTGCCAGCTGCAAAAGGCCACCCTGCTGGGATCTGCGTGCATCATACGAAAATACATCACACAGTCCTAGACACTTGGGAAGTGTTCGACTTGTGATTTTGTGATATGAAATCCAGCATATCTATCTTGTTTGCTGTGTCATAATAAAATAATAACAATAACAACAACAACAACAACAACAACAACAACAACAACAACAATAATAATACAGTCCAGAGTCTGGTGTTAATGGAAAAATGGATGCAGAAATATTATGAAATTTAAAATCCCATTATCACACACATATATGTGTCCAGCTTGACATGAATCTTTGTGGAAAAATATCAGAGGCTAATGGTAACAATGGCCTGGATCCAATTGATGGTTTGATGGGATGTGTTTGACTTGCCTCTCAGCAAATTATTGACATGTTTGGGGCTGGTAAATCAGTTTAGATCAGTGGTTCTCAACCTGTGGGTTCTCAAGTGTTTTGGTCTACAACTCCTAGAAATCCCAGCCAGTTTACCAGCTGTTAGGATTTGTGGGAATTGAAGGCCAAAATATCTGGGGACCCACAGGTTGAGAACCACTGATTTAGACCAATGTATTTATGTTAGGGGGCTCTGTATAACACTTAGTTTTGTAGGTGCTTTAATCAATTTCCTTATTTGATTGGTATTGATAAGTATAAGAGTCAAAACTGTATTTTTTTTTTAAACTGGCTCAACGACTGAATAGTCCTCCATGGTGAATACTGAAATGATGCAACAGGAATAAAGAAATCCTTAAATGCCAAAAGGGGTGGCAAAAGGAGTTAGTTTTCTCGTTTTGCAGTAAGTTTGAGCATTTCATAAAAATTATCTGCTAAAAAGCTGAGTAAAGCCTTAGTCTTTAGTAATCTCTCTGCAGCTATTATGTCTGTCTCTGTGTGTTTTTCTTGTGGCTCTCCTTTATATTTGGAATTTCAGGCATATGATATTCACCCTTTGAGCATTGAATAAACCTGTTTGAAAAATGAGACATAGTGGCAGGTGCACCGCGAGATGGAATGCCTGTTTCAAAACTTCCAAATCTCTTGAAATCTGTTTATCAAGCTTACTTTAAATTCACCTACTGGAGGAGGGAATTACTGAGGAGATAGCACCCTCATGTGGCAATAACACACAACTCGTTATTCATTGCCAAAAAAAAAAAACCCAAAGTGAAGCCATGAATCTTTTTATTCTATGATCTTGATTTCAAATTTTGATCATTTAGTCAGTTGTCAAAGTGTAATCACTTCTATTTTGTCAGAGTTGGGAAGTGTAGAGAAGTTATGTGTTAAACAGAGATTATTGATATGATTTTATTTATTTGTTTGTTAAGGGAAAAGGGAGTTATATATTAGCAAGGAAAAGCCTAACATGGAAACTAGCTGGAAGCAGCATTTGGTAGGTTGCCATGGTAACACAGCTTCCCTTGGGAGAAAAGGGGCGTGGCTAAGATGACAGTTGGAGGATATTCCCTTTTAAAAGTTCAGTTGCTGTGAGGGTTTAAAAAGGACAGTTGCGGTTAGGTTTTGGAAAGATTAGGAGCTGTGGAAATCAGCTAAGGACGGCAACTTATGGTCACTCAGGGGAAAGGCTGGGAATATAAGTTGACCGGGGGAGCTTAGTATACTGTTTTGAAGAGAAGTTATTTAAGAAATATCAATTCAAGAAAGACTACATTGTAACTTAAGATCCGGAACATTTACTGATTGAAACCATACGCTTATGTACCAAAAATAAACTTGAATTTTGTTATTGTTCATAAAGATAAGTCTCCTTGCCTCTCTGTAAGCCTGTTACCTCACATTGGTGGCAGTTACCATACCTATCTATATAAGTTACCGTACTTTTCTATATAAGTTACCATCTTTACTCATTTAAACCCAATCAGTTCCGTTATCCCTCCTTATCCACTAAATCATCCCTGTCATACATTCACACATCCTCCATCCCTCCCTCTCACACGCGCGCACATCTCTTCAATTGGAGGCAGCAGTGGGATTTAAAAAAAAGATTTCCCCTGCCTGAGTTGAGTACCACAAATTGGGCTCTCTTCAGGAAGTTTATTAAAATCCATGGTGGCCTTATAGCTTAAAATTTACTAATTTACATGTATTTAAGACATTCTGTGTAATACTTTACTCCTAAAATGGACATGGTATTCCCTCTCTCCATAAAGCACCCATGAAAGCATAAATAGTGAGAGTAGGCCCACTAAATTAAGCTGTTGGCCAGACATACTGGTGACAGAACAAATGCTTTGCATCATTATTTGTTTAGTGGTTTCCATGGAACATGGGGATAATTTATTCAGGCAATGAAGACATAAATAAAATATAGAAACCATTATATAAAAGGTCTATGGAACATCAATGGTAAACAATGCAAAGCAGTTAAGAAAAAAGCTTTCTATACTAATGTAAAGCCCTCTTGAGATTTGATGAAAAGAAATTGCCATCCTAAGGCCACTTTTTCCCTTTTCCTTCTTAACGCATTGCTAGGTGAATTTAAGGACATCTACTGGAAAAAGAAATAGCCATATAAAATGCTATTGTCTACCTGCATTATAAATATGTGTTCAGGGCAATGTCCTGTGACTAATTGAATGCATAATACATTGAATGCATTAAGAATAACAGGCTGCAGTAAGTTGATAAATCAATTCAGCTAACTGATTAAAAATCTTTGGATGAAAAAGTGTTGGAAAAGGTAAAGGACAGCAGTAGATCTCTCAGAGAAATCAAATTGGCATGGAAGAAGATGTATCACAACAATTCCCATGCTAACCCACCTACCAACAAAGAGTCTAGGAGAGACAAAAATACCCATAATCTTCTTTGTAAAACACGTACAAAAATGTAATGTCCATCAGTGAGGGACCTCATATCTCCCACACTACTCCATTGATTGCTATGAAATTTGGACACAACATAGCATTTTAACTGCTGTGGGTTTTAAGCCTACTCTCACAAACCTGATACACTTGAGAAAGATAAAATTAAACCCTTAAGCAATGGCTAAACAGTCTCTTCCTCCCCTAGTTATTGTCCTAACAGATGACTCCTCCCCTTAGCAACGGCCAAGCACTCCTCTCCTTTCTTAGCAACCATTGTAACAGACAACTCCTCCCCTTAGCAATGGCACAAACAATGGCCAAGCAGTCTCCACCCTTTAGCAACTTGTGTGGGCTAGGATGCAAATGACAGCTAGGCCTGCCCCCTCACCACTTGTGAGGAGTAATGCGAGGCTGAGGCTCTGTTGTAGCTCACCCTGAGCTGGAGCCAGACTTTGGCCCCATTCAAAACTTTGATTCTAGGCCTGAAATGCCTGAAATCCAGCTACCTTTGCCTGAATTGGTTTCAGCAGAGGATTCTGAAACCAGAGATAAGCATTCCTGTGCTCAGTCAAGGCCAGATCAGCAAAGGCCAGATGGGCATAGCAACTCGGAGGAGGTTGATGGGGTTGACAGAAGGGAGATGTTTACCCAGGAACGGAGCTGGAGGGAATGCTGCGAAGGAGACGCGCTAATGACCAGCATTCCCATGAGAAGGATAGCTCTCCTTAGGAACAATAGCCTTGAAATCTCCTGGAACTGGTCAAGGCCTATACGAGTGGTGCTCATATGTACTGCAGCAGTTGACTTTAACCTAGTTCCAGGACCCACAATTTCCACGGTTTCATGACCATGGATGAATTAGCATTGAATTCCAGTGTCCTTTTTCCTAAAAAATATTACAAAGGGAATCTCTAGTTTCCAAAGTTCCTTTGCACACAGTGCCTGAGCATTGCCTGGCTTGGTCACAGGTACATTTCCTAATGAAGGCATTGGGTTTGGGGCTTCTGGGAGCGCATAGCAAGACATAGCATTGATTTCCAGTGTCCTTTTCCCTTAAAAATATTACAAAGGGAAAATCGAACACAGAAACAAAGTTACACAAATAGAAGAAGGACTTTCACATTGAAAAAAACACAATTGAACAGGAAATAAAACTTTCAAACCAGGAACAGGTTTCTTCAATTATTAAAAAATAGTTTATTATAAAAGCTATGAAAATTTCCCAAAAATTGGAGGATACAGGAAACGTTCTGCAATTTGGTGAGCTAGGAGGGTTGAATGTGTTCTCCCACTGTACCAAATTCGATCAGGATAGCTCAAGAAATGAGGGCAGGAGAGTCCTATAAAAGTCCCCCCCCGGGTGCTGGGTTTTTTTGGCGATTGCGCATGCGCATCCACCATTTTAGAAACATTTAGAAACATTATGAATTTTCGGAAATATCCGAAATTTTTGAGGGAAAAAAACGGAAATAGTTTCTATATCGAAGCGCCGGTGCCCCCTACTTTAGAAACGAGAATTGAAACATTTTTTTCATCCATCGGACATGCCTAGTGACCATGGACAAGTTCCACTCTTTCAGAGGAAGGCAATAGCACCCCCTCACCAATTCGAACCTTACCAAGAAAAACCTGAGATGGGCTCACTTTTAGGTTATTTCTGAATCAGAAATAACTTTAAAGCATACAATAACAATATACCTGCCTAGTAAAAATGTAGTGTGCCTCCCAAAAGTGTACACACTGGTAACAGTATATAGTTCTGAATTTCCTTTGCTTTCCCCCCACCCTCCTTTAATCCTAAAAGGATTAAATATTCCATCAGTAAAGAAGCATTACAGTGAGGTGAGCAGGGACAATAATGTGAACGCAATACATCAAAATGCAATTTTAGATGGAATTTGTAATTCTGATTATTATCATTATAACGTTTATTCTTCATTATAAATGCATTCACATAGCATTCAAATAATCACTGTAGCTACTATTAGCTGTAAAGAGGTATATTGTTTTTGTTGGACACCATGTATAATTTTATATTAAATTTAAGCTAACATTTATAGGCTATTGTGTTTAATTTAGCTGACACTTGCAGAAAATAAGGGCCAATATAGTGTCAACACACTATCTCATGTTTAGAGGAAAGGGATGGCAAACTGCTCTTGAATAAATTTTTTAAGAGAAAAGCTAGGACAGGGTCCCTATAAATCAGAAGCACATGAAGGCACATGACAACATCAATTGTGCAGAAAGTAAATGAAAATGAAAATAGGCTTTCACAATACCAGATTTTATTGAAATTTTAAATTTCTCCTGGTTGTATTTAATACTCACAATTTGCTTAAATGTTGCCTAAATTTGCAGAACACAGAATCAACTTTGCACTACTTTGCTTTAGGGTGTTTACAATGTTCTCACTATAAACTTTAATGGTGTGCTTCATTGCCATGGGATTAAAATGTTTTTCCTCTACAACTTGAAGGTGTTCAGTGTAAAATTCATAAAGAAACCAATAAAGATGGAATATGACCATCATGGTAAATTGTGCTGTCCAAGGACAGTGTATTCCCTATATTTATTTGCACACAGGGATCTGGCACATTTCTATGACAAATATTTCCAGAAAAATAACCCCACTCAGCACATTCTAATCCCTTCATCGTCGTCTCACTCGTTCAGTCGTTTTCGACTCTTCGTGACCTCATGGACCAGTCCACCCCAGAGCTCCCTGTCAGCTGTCACCGTCCTCAGTTCCTTCAAGGTCGAGCCAGTCACTTCAAGGATACCGTCCACCCATCTCACCCTTGGTCGTCCTCTCTTCCTTTTTCCTTCCATTTTCCCCAGCATCATGATCTTCTCCAAGCTTTCCTGTCTTCTCATGATGTGACCAAAATACTGATCCCTTATGGCCATGCAATATTTTTACACCTATGTTGCGATGTTCTACTTCCCTCTTCTCTAACCCCCTTACATACCAAAGACTGAGAAACATCTGTCATAAACACCATTGCATTTTTAGGATATTTGCAAGATGAGTAAAACATGCTTTTCATGAACAGGACACTGAGAGAGGATAACTTCTCAGTGCAGAGGATGGAAGCACAGATACTTTTTATTACTCTTTTAAAGAATTGTCTTTCGGTGTGCTGGCAGCATCCACAGTTGTCTTAGTATTTCTTTTCCTACGTTGTGTGCAAAGGACTAACTGAGGAATTTCAGCTTAATATTTTGAGCAAAAGCTTGCTCTCATGTCTCATTTAACTAAAGAATTAGGCCTTTGGCTTTGATATAATTTTCAATACAATTAGAAACCTGAGTTTCATGTTGCCCATATTTGTGTAAACATGAGCTGCGAAATTCCATAAAAAATATCTGCACATAGACCATGAAACTCATCATTCTTGGGTCCATATTATTTCAGACTGCAGACAGAGGAATCATGTTTGACAGCCTATTCTACATCTCCCTCCAAAAAGTCCTTGTCTCAGAGGGAGGGGGGAGGGAGAAAAATGGATAGGTATAAGTAATAGATGTATAGAACTGTAAAGGATAAAATATAACCAACAGAATGTGTTATAAGAGGTAAAAAAAATTCATTGTGTATATGTAAAAAAAAAAAGAAAGAAAGAGAAAGGCTAATTCCAAGCTTAATTAATAAATAATAAATATTGGCAAGAAAATCCTATGATATTACTGTTACAAGCCAGAGTTGACTTGCAGGCATAACGTCTGGAATACTGTATGATCTTTTTCATTCAATGCAAATTTATGGACAATTGATTATGTAGCAGAGGCAGTTAAGAAACCCAGAGCCCTTCCAGTTAGGGTCAAAACCCATGATGGGTTCTGAATTAAGGTGTCCAAACAGCAGAGTAATTGAGAAATTCCAGCTGGATTTACATTGCTCTATATCCCAGGATCCGATCCCAGATTATCTACATTGAACTGGATTATATGAGTATACACTGCCAGATAATCTGGGATAAGAAGATAATCTGGGATCAAATCCTGGGATATAGGGCTGTGTAGACTAGATCTAGTCTGGAATGTCTTAATTTACTCCAGATTTTTCAAAAAGTAGCCAAAGATCCAGACTTTGCTGAAAGGTCTGGATTGGTATTGACTGTGATCTTGAGGGCCAATCCCCATTGTAATCACAGTTCATCGGGCTGTAAGAGCCTGAGGGCACAGGATGGCACCCTACCCTTCCCTCTCAGCCCTCAATTTCCCCTCTTAACTTACCAGAGGGGCCTGGCTGCATCCTCAGGCTCCTTAGAGTAAGTGTCTGACTCGTCAAAATGACACATCAGAAGCTTTGGAAAGGAGAGGGAGGAATTTCATTTTGAGACATCAGAAGCTTACTCCGAGGGGCCTGAGGATGCAGCCAGGCTCATCCGGTAAGTTTAGAGGGGAAATTGGGGGCTGGGGGCTGACTACATGCCTTCCCGGGTTAACTTCTGATTGGCATGAGCCACCCCACCTCCCGAAAAACTTGGGATTTTGCCCTTCTGTGTGGCCTAAGGAATTGGGATTTTAAACCCTGGTTCTTTTTGCAATTTGGCCCTGTCTTTTAAAAATAAATTTATCGTTATGTTATTGTTTTATCCCACTCCCACCCTCCCTTCCTTGTACATGCAATTTATATAACAAACTACAGAAGTTACATTTGAAATATCAATCTCAGTCTTAAATTTTTCCATTCTACATCTTAGTGTTGCACCCCTAGACTGCAGAGACACCTCAAAACCATGCTGGAGCCTCAGACTATAAGCAAAGCAAGTTGTTTATCGAAGAATATATGTAAGCAGTAGAAAATCAAAGTCTAAAGTCAATGAAATAAGGTTTGCTGCTAATTGTGAGATAAATAATGTTGAATACTGTGAAAACCGCCCACTGTATGGCTGTCAGCCTCCTCCCAGTAGACTAAAATCAAGGAAAAATGTCATGAGAACCACCACTCCTCTCAATGTTCTTCCAGCAACACCAAGAATATCCCTCTGGGCAACAAAATCAGGCAATCCCAACTGGATCCCCCCCCCCAGGGTCTTCCTCCAGGGGCAAACCAAGAATGGGCAACTTGGAAGTCCCTGAATAGACTCAGAAGTGGAGTGGGCAGATCAAAAGACAACCTGGCAAAATGGCACTACCTAAAAGAATCCTCCACCTTGTGCAACTGTGAAGCAGAACAAAGAACTCTGCATCTGTACGCTTGCCTACAATGTATTGCCTCGTGCACAGAGAAGGAACAATTTAAAGCTACAGACAATGCAGTCGCTGTTGCCCATTTTTGGTCTAAAACCATTTAGCTGCTTGTGATTTAAACTTATTTATTCAATGCTTTTGACACGAAATAAACTAAAACAGCAACAATAGATGAGTAACTGTTGTTTTCTCCCTGTCCTTGCCTTTACTCCTTTTCAGTCTCTAATATTTTGGGAAAAGGGAATTCCTGGGTTCCCACTTGGATTCCTGCTTTGGAAGTTCCTAGACATTGTCTATCACAGGCAAGGAATGTGAGAAAACCATTTTTTATCATCAAGGCTTGTTGTAGTGAAAGATTTCTGATGGCTTACAATGACAGAGTTTGAAAATGGAGAAAGTCTTTCATCTGGTTTACTTCTAGACCATTGGCAGGATGTCTGGTCCACTTCTTCAGTGCTGTCATTGATCTACACATACCCCCACCCCTCAGTTTAAAGTTTGTTAGCACATAGTTAACAAGACTGAGGAGGATTCCCTAGCAATTGAGGATAGCATCCATTTGAAATATTAAAAATGAGTTCTTTTTTGGATATACATTTTTAAAATGCAAAACTAATCTCCCAAGAAGTAGCAATGTTTGCGTCTTGCAACATAAAAGGGGAGAAGAAAGGAAGAGATAAAAGGAAAGTGGCAGAACCTTTAATGCTAACTGGCTTTGATAAAATAAAAACCAGTTAGTTATTTCAAACTACTTCAATTCTAGATACATCCTTAATCTTAAAGGTGCTACCATGTTCCTCCCCCTCCTCCTTCTTTTTATGATAAAAGTAATCTTGAAACAGAAAGTTCAGACCCACTATATCATCTGCTCTGTTCTGAAGATTAATGTGTAATATCAATTGAATATGTTTGGACAAACTATATTTCTTTTTGCCTGATTTTAATTTATAAATATTGCAAAATGATTTTCCAAAATCCAAGTGTTTATTAAATTAAATTTTGTTTGTAAATCGTGGGTCATGTAAACATCATGAGTAAGCAAATCCCAAAGCAAAATGGCTTTTAATATCACCTCTTTCTTTGTTAATTTGAAATCACAATTTTACTAGGAAATGATCACAAGCTATGCTGACAGCCAAAATGAAAGCATGGCAGTGGGACAGAACAAGGATAACAAAATGGGCAAATCCTTTGGAGGTTTGATAGTTATGAAGAAGAAAAGACCCTAGCAGATGTCAGGTTGAGAAAAAAGTATCAGTAGTCGCCATTTTACACAACCATTGAAGGTCCATTAAAAGCCTACAGTTAATTGTTAGTTATAATTAAGAATTTATTTGAAAGTGAAAAAAGACATGTATTCATTCATTCATTCACTCACTCACTCATTCATTGATATCATGTTTACCAGAAATTCAAACTGCTGACAAAAAAAGAAGAAACGTGAGCAAAAAAGATAAAAGTGCTTATTTTATGAACTCTTGTTCAACAGATCTCATATTTGCCACCATGAGTGGGGAATTCTTTTTGGTTTGTATCTTAATAAGGACCAATCTTAATAAGCAATATTATGTTTTAAATTTTGTATACTGTTTTTATTTGATTATATTTAGGTGTTTAAACGTTTATGTTTTATTTTATTACTGTGGTTTGTATTATCGGCATTACATTTTGCCAGTTTTGTAAGCCGCCTTGAGTCCCCTCGGGTGAGAAAGGTGGGGTAGAAATGTTGTAAATAAATAAATAAATAAATAAAATCTAATTCATACTTGTTGACATATACTACCTTGTCACACGGAGCTAAAATCAATGGCATGTGCCGTTCTAGCCCTAGTCATTCGGGGTTGGCTCCCATCAGATGATGTCGTGCTGGTTCTGTGAGTGAAGAAGGGTGGAACCGGCATGCCCCCACTGCCGTGGTGACATGGGAAGCTTACCATGTTGCCATTTACTTTAATGGGGGAAGCTGCATGCTCTATGTGAGCACCACACTTCCCCCCATGGGATCAACAGCTGCAGGAGCTGGGCGATGTGTGGCTAGGGGCAATGGCTTCCTCACGTGCTGCAATGAAGCAAGGTGAACCTTTTTCGGGGGCCATGTGAGGGGGCCAATAGTCAGCCCTTCACATTCACTGGGGTTAGGATCATAAGACCCCAGTCAAAGTAAAACATTGTGATAAAATTGCTATTTTTCACCTAAGAGAACACCTTTCTAGGATTTCAGTTTGCTAACATGAGTCTATAGGCAACATCTGCTATAGGGTGACCACAGAATTACTCTAAAGGATCTAGAAGTTTCTAGAGAGAACACTTATTGAAACTGTGTGTAATCAAATCTGTGATAGTCAAACCCACAGATTTGAACTACTGACTGTACTAGGATAGGCAAAGCACATCCTTCTAGATATTGTTGGAGTGCTATCTGTGACATTTTTTTTTCATTTCCACTATAGGCCAGGATTGATAGGAGCCCCATCCTTAAGAGGCTCAGTTTATGATGTTATAATCATAACTATGTACATTGCCTTTTCTCATGTCTCCTCACCCCCCCCCCCCCATGCAGAATGTTAGATATTGGTAAAGACAATTTGCTAACAATAACTCCAAAACTTCTCCCTTCTCTTTTCCTCAACTTTTACACCTTTCCATCTTGTATGTGTGTGAAAAAATATGGAAATGTCTCCCCCCCCCTCTCTATATATGTTCTGTTTCTCACTCCTTGGTTTGACAGTATGACTCATTAGAAAAGATAAAAAGGACTTGGCAAAGTGGTAGTAGAAAAGGAGGAAATTTGCTCTACAATCCAACCCAGGATGCCACAACCCTATGTTTGCAGGACTTGGGTAGGGCTATTAATGACCAAATCTTCTGGATGTCTTTCATCCATGGGATCACCATAAATCAAAGTCAACTTGATGTCAAATAACAATTACAACATCTCTGTGGGCCTTTGATTTGCTTCAATCCAGTTCTCCAGTACCAGTTTTTGGATGAATAGTAGGAAAAGGCAATCACTCCCACTGTTACCTGATGGAATTCTCTGTTCAGCCAGTGGATTTCTCATGGTGCATCCTGACCAAATACAACAAATATCACCTTGAGAAGAAGCAAACTAATTTAAAAGTTTGGAATCATATTTCTCACACTGAATTGTTTATTGCTGCATGAACAGAGTATATTTCCATATATCAATATACTTTGTCCTTTCTCCCCTTCCCAGCTTGTATGGTTTAGCTCTTATTGTCCTATTGTCTCTTAATTTTCAATTGTTTAGTGTAGAAGTGATTACATAAATGATACTTAGATATCGCCTTCTGTGGGGAGATGACTTTTTCTGTCTTTAGAGGGACACATTTTGATGTAAACTATTGTACTTGAAATAATTCAGTTTGATGAGAGAGAAGTTATGTGGGTAATTAGCAGTTTAGAGGTCGAAAAGCCAAGGAAACAGTCTGTAGCCAAGAAAGCCTGGACAGAAAGATGCACAGAAAAATACTAAAAATGGGAGATAAGACATGTCTTCGTTATATTTGGTTTGGATTACTGTACTGCATTCTATGTGGAGCTACCTTTGGAAAGTTCCCAGAAACTTCAGTTGACTCAAATAACTGCACACCCGATTGTTAACAAGGGGAGAGTACACAACTCTTTAGTTACAATAACTCAACTGGTCACCAGTCTGTTTCTGTGCACAATTAAAAAGGCTGGTGATGAGTTATAATGCCCTATATGGCTTGGTTGCAGGCTATTCAAAAAACTGAACCTTCCTTTATGAGAGAGCCAGGGTGATGTAGTGGTTTGAGCTTTGAGCTGCAACTATGAAGACCAGAGTTTGAATTCCAACTCAGCCATGAAAGACCTTAGGTAGATCACATATTCTGAGCTTCAGATGATGGTCTGGAGCAGACCCTATTGAGTTGCAGGTTGAACTCTTCTTAACGTTAATATCTCGCTGATATCTCAGACGGAGACAAAACAATATATGGGTTGAAAAATGTGTTGTCCTCAAGATATGGCTGAATTGCAGCCCCCAACATCCCTAGATGGCATAGCAAATGGTAAGAAATCCTGGGAGTTGAATCCATTCCTATTAAGAGGCCACTTTTTTCCCAAGTTATTCTTTAAAGAAAGTTCTGCTCTGCACACACCTTAGTTCATGTATATTCCAGTACTGTCAATCCTCCCTTACTATGGGCTCTGCATTCATGGATTCAACCAACAATAACTCAAAAACAATCCAAAAAGCAAATTTTGTTCATTTATTTACTGCAATAAAATTAAAAACATGCAAAAAGTAAATATAAAAATAGAATTAAATTTGTATAATTATTAAAACAATACAGTTAAAATACAGTTTTTTTGTTTTTTTAAAAAAAGCTGTTAAAATAATTTATTAAAACAACTAGCTGTGCCCGGCCACGCATTGCTGTGGCGAAGTATGGTGGTATGGGAAATAAAGTATTGAGGAATTGTTGGTAGTTAAGGTAAAGGGTAAAGGTTTCCCCCTGACATTAAGTGCAGTCATGTCTGACTCTGGGAGTTGTTGCTCATCTCTATTTCTAAGCCGAAGATGACTGCATGGAGCGGCGTTACCTTCCCACCGGAGCAGTACCTATTGACGCACTCACATTTGCATGTTTTTGAACTTCTGGTTGGCAGAAGCTGGGGCTAACAGTGGGGGCTCTCTCCGCTCCCCCAATTCAAACCTGCAGCCTTTCGGTCCAGAAGTTCAGCAGCTCAGCGCTTTAACATGCTGCGCCATCAGGGGATATTATTTCCTAAAGGTTGTGAATCTATATCTATATCTATCTATATCTATATATATAATAAAAGTGAAATCGGAGTATGTATCAGCGTTTTGATTGGCCTGGTGGAATATGCGCTCGCGTTTTGATTGGCCTCGCAGAATATGGATCAGCTTTCTAATTGGCCAGCCGGAATATGGGCCAGCTCTGATTGGCCGCCACTTTTACAGGCCACTGGGATCGCTGAGGGAAAAACTACTACCAACTGGCTTCATTCGGCCTACTTCTCTCCTCAGAACGATGCTAGCTCTGGGAGAGTTAACAGCCTCGGCCTACACTTTGGTAGCCTCGGCTTACACTTTGGTAATCCAAAACACCACTGCCACCACCAGAAAGGCCGGACCTGGACCAAACCTGACACACATCACCCCATGAACCCACTGACAACGGATGGCCCCCTTTGGCCCCTCTGCTGACATGTTTAAGGCCTTCCAGGCTGGCCCCTCGTTGCTAGGCCGAAAAGGAAGACGCCATCTTGCCTCAGCTTTCAACTTCTTTGTAAGGCCCTACTTGCCTCAAAAGACAGCAGAGAACATTGTTATTATCTTTTTAACGATATGCTTATGAACACTTCTAGCCCCCAAAGCCCCAATCCAAGCCTCCTTTGATCATTTTGCTAACACGTTTCAGGCCTTGCAGCCTGGCTCCATTGTGCTAGGCCGCAAAAGAGGCAGCCATCTTCCCTGTTCCACATGGTTCCAAACAGCAGCTTTTGCCTGTGTCTTTTGGATACAGCACTCTCCTTCAACAAGGCAAGGCGGCAGTACGTAAATACTATTCACAGCAGACTAAAGAGAAAATAATGACGATCTTTTTATTCTTTCCTTTTAAGGATCGTTTACTCCCCCCCTCCCCCCCCCCCAGTTTTTACTGAGGCAAAAAACTACCACAGAGCAGGCTTTGGCCTACTCACTCTAACAGGCCTGACACATACAGTCCCCATGGCCTACTATACATCCGGGCCCTGTTTGGAGTGGGATGGACCATGGATGATGGACTTGCATATGGGAGTTGTAGTTCACCTGCCCCACTGAACCCTGCTATTATGTTTTATTTATATGGTGGATGTTAGCATGTGGCTTAATGACCTTGCAAGCCACTTTGGGTCCATTGCAGAAAGGCGGGGGAGAAATATCAGAATTAAATAAATACATAAATAAATAAATGTCTCAATGGTATGTATGGTTGGAATGACCTTCTGTCGGGAGGGCTTGAATGGTCTCTTCCTTTGTGGCATAAGGGGCTAGACTGGATGACCTTCAAAGACCCCTTTCAAATCTAGGACTCTATCTATCTCCCAATCGTATGTATGACTGGATGGCCATCTGTCAGGAGGGCTTGGATGGTGTCTTCCTTTACAGCAGAAGGGGCTGGACTGGATGACCTTCAGAGACCCCTTTCAAATCTAGGACTCTCTCTAGCTCCCAATCGTATTTATGACTAGATGGCCATCTGTCGGGAAGGCTTGGATGGTATCTTCCTCCATGGCAGAAAGGGGTTCGACTAGATGGCCTTTGGGGCCTTTAAACCAGGCATGGGCCAACTTGGGCAGGTGTTGTGGACTCCAACTCCCACAATTCCAGAGAGCCTACCCCATGATGCGCTTTATGTCCTGGTGCCGTTTGCAGGATGATGGACCATGGGTGATGGGATATGTAGTACTTTCAATCGCTACGATTCCCACAGACCACTGCGATGCCCACCAGTGATGGAACTGGACCAAATTTGGCACACAGATGGGACATGCAGTACCTTCACTCGCTTCTTGAGACCACAGCAACTGCTACATATGACAGAACTGAACCAAATCTGGTATATATATCCCAAATGACACACTTTATATGTTGCAGCAGTTTGGGGGAGGATGGACCAAGGACGATGGGATTTGCAGTACCTTCATCCAATTCACCTCCCACAGGCCACTGTGATTCCCATGAATGATGAAACTGTACCATACTTGACACACAGGTGCAATGTGGCCCCCTTTACGCCCTGGTCCAGTTTGGCGCAGGGTGGGCCATGGATGATGGGATTTGCAGTACCCTCACCCAATTCACCTCCCATGGACCACTGTGATTCCCATGAAAGATGAAACAGTACCATACTTGACACACAGGTGCAATGTGACACAATTTATGTCCTGGTGTGGTTTGCAGGAGAATGCACCAAGGATGATGGGATTTCCAGTACCTTCATCCAATTCACCTCCCACAGACCACTGTGATGCCCATGAATGATGAAACTGTACCAAACTTGACACACAAGTGCAATGTGGCCAGCCTTAAGTCCTCCTGCCGTTTGAGGAAACAACTGACCAGGGAAGATGGGATTTACAGTACCTTCACTCACTTCCTCAGACCACTGCAACCCACATCAATGACTGATCAAGATCAAACTTGACACATTGCGTCCCCATGACCTACTTTACATCCTGGCGCTATTTGGAGGGGGATGGACCATGGACTTACATATGGGAGTTGTAGTTCACCCATACCAATTGAAGACAACTGACACTGGATCGAGACTAAACTTGGAACAAAGGCAAACAATTCCATTCTCAAATAACCCGGGCACCGCCGGGCCCCCAAGCTAGTCTATATCTATATCTATATATATAATAAAAGTGAAATCGGAGTATGTATCAGCGTTTTGATTGGCCTGGCGGAATATGTGCTCGCATTTTGATTGGCCACCACTATCCCAGGCCACTGAGACCAACAGGAATGACGGATCTGCACCAAACTTGGCACACTTCATCCCCACGATGCACTTTATGACCTGCTGCCATTTGGGGGAGGATGGACCACAGATGATGGGATTTGCAGTACTTTCAAACACTTTAACTCCCACAGACTACTGCAATGCCCACCAATGATAGAAATGGACCAAACTTGGCACACAGAACTCCTGTCGACCCCTTTACGTCCTGATGTATATTGGGGCAGGATGGATCAAGGATGATGGAATTTGCAGTACCTTCCCTCACTTCTTGAGACCACAGCAACTGCCACAAATCAGAGAACTGAACCAAACCAGGCACACATATCCCAAATGACACACTTCACATGCTGCAGCAGTTTGACGGAGGATGGACCACGGATGATGGGATTTGCAGTACTCTGAAACGCTTTGACTTCCACAGACCACTGCGATGCCCACCAGTGATGGAAGAGGACCAAACTTGGCACACAGAACCCCCGTGACCCCCTTTACATCCTGGTGCAGATTGGGGGGAAATTGATCATGGATGATGGGATTTGAAGTACCTTCACTCGCTTCCTGAGACGACTACAACTATCAGGAATGACAGAATTGGACCAAACGTGGCACATTTATCCCAAATGACACACTTTACATGCTGCACCACTTTGGGGGAGGATGGACCAAGGATTATGGGATTTGCAGTACTTTCAAACTTGGCACACATACCCCCATGAGCCAATGTACGTCCTGGTACAGTTAGAGGGAGGCAGGGGGTTGGACTGGATGGCCCATGAGGTCTCTTCCAACTCTACTATTCTATGATACCAAGGATGATGGGCCTTGCAGTACCATCACTCACCTCCTGAGACCACTCCAACTGCCACTAATGACTACTGAAGACCAAACTTGGCACACAGAACACCCATGACCCACTCTATACCCTGGTGAAGTTTGGAGGACAACGGGCCATGGACGATGGGAATTGCAATACCTTCACTCACTTCCAGAGACCACTACAACCCCCACCAATGACTGATTAAGACCAAACTTGGCACACAGAGCACCCATGATCCACTCTATACCCTGGTATGGTTTGGAGGATGATGGACCATGGACGATGGGAATTGCAATACCTTCACTCACTTCCAGAAACCACTATGACCCCAACCAAAGGCAGATCAAGACCAAACTTGGCACGCATGACTCACTCTACACCCTGGTGCAGTTTAGAGGAGGATGGATCATGGACGATGGGACTTGCAATACCTTCACTCACTTCCAGAAACCACTACGACCCCCACCAAAGGCAGATCAAGACCAAACTTGGCACGCATGACTCACTCTACACCCTGGTGCGGTTTAGAGGAGGATGGATCATGGACGATGGGACTTGCAATACCTTCACTCACTTCCCAAAAGCACTGTGACCCCCACCAATGACTGATCAAAACCAAATTTGGAAGATAGAGCCCACATGACCTACTCTACATCCTGGCGCTGTTTGGAGGGGGGTGGACTATGGACAATGGGACTTGCATATGGGAGTTGTAGTTCATCCGCATCCACTGAACCCAGCTGTTATTAGATCTTGGAATACAGGCAAACAATGCCTTTCTCAAAAGACCCGGGCACCGCCGGGTCCCCAAGCTAGTATATAATAAAAGTGAATGTTTGTATGTTTGTATCAGCGTTTTGATTGGTCGGGCGGTGTATGTGCTCGCGTTTTGATTGGCCTGGCGGAATATGGATCAGCTTTCTGATTGGCTGGGCGGAATATGCCAGCTTTGTGATTGGCCGCCACTTTCATAGGCCACTGGGATCGCTGAGGGAAAAACTACTACCAACTGGCTTCGTTCGGCCTACTTCTCTCCTCAGAATGATGCTAGCTTTGGGACAGGTAACAGCTTTCAGCCTACACTTCTGTAATCCAAAACACCACTGCCACCACCAGAAAGGCCGGACCTGGACCAAACTTGACACACGTAACCCCATGAACCCACTGACAACGGATGGCCCCCTTTGGCCCCTCTTGTTGGGTTATCTAAGCAATCATGCATGCATTTTCAATGTGGGATGGTTTATGTAGTAGTTATGTCTGTTGCTAGTAACCTGAACAGAGCTGCATTCCAGAGTTGATGACACCATTAAGGGGGTTTTGCATATGAAATGGGAAATGGGTGTATCCTTTCTGGGGACACACAGGAAGTGATGTACAGATGCCTCTTCCTGTCTCTTCCTCTTTGCTCCTGACCATGCCATGCTGATGTTCCTGTCTGTTAAGAGATATGTAGTTTCCTGAACTGTTTTTCTTTGGAACTAAGATGTTTTTGCCTGTATGACCATCATCATACAAGATTGTGAGTAAACATATTTTTGCTATTTTATTTGATGTCTCTGATGCTTATTTTATGCGCATGACTTTTTAAAGGGAAAGGGAGGCTGGATATTTTGTCTTACTGTTTAATTTCTTTTTACCTCTGCTCACATAAACCCCTAGTCTTCTGCGTTTTTACTGCTCTGCATGAATGTTTAACCAATATTGGAATCATAATCTTAACAGGTTATGAAAATATATTCCTATTAGGTTATGGGCCCAGACACAAAAAGGGGATATATTTTTAAAAGAGCAATTTTAAGAGGTAATATTTTGTTTTGACTCTTTGTTTGGAGAGAAGTTTCTGAGCTCTACAGTAAAGAGAGCTCATACATTGAGAAGGCATTTCCTGCTTCTTTTGTTCTGGCTGAGGCTTGAAGATTGCCTGAAGACAAATCCTTTTGTGTTGTAAATAGCCTGGCTGCATGGTCGCCATTTGAATGTTTGCAGGCCTTGCCAGCCAGAGGCTTGACTTTTAAAAGGACACATTTTTTTCTCCTCCTTTCTCCTGTACATGTGCTTATCAGAGAACCATTTTGATTTTTCTTTTTGGCCCATTTTTCATTTTAAGCCAATATTTTGAGATTTTGATCTTTCATTCTTTTTGGAATTCCTATATTTTTGATTGAAGATTTTTGATTTTTGGAATTCTGTTTGAAAGATGGATGATAGAGAGAGAATGTATTTGTTGAGAGATGATTTGAACAGCCATAATTTTCATTATTGGCATGATAACGTATTGATACTCCTTGAGTATGAGAGAGTGTTGGATTGTATTGAGAGAACATGTCCAGAGTCTAATGAGGAAGCTATTTCAGATTGGAAAGTGAAGGATGCAAAAGCCAGATATTTGATCACTTCTTCTCTGAAAACTAAGCAAATGATGTATGTAAGAGATTGTGTAACAGCCAAGGATATACTGGATGCACTAAAACGCACATTTGGCCATATTTCAAAGCTGGCTGCTATTGGATTGTTGAAGAGACTTATGAAAACAGAGCTTAATGATAAGAAAGAGTGTGATAAACATTTAGAGAATTTTACAGAAATGCTTGATAAGTTAAAGATGTCTGGTTTTATCATTGAAGATTTTCATAAGGTTGGATTATTGATCGGCTCTTTGGGAAATATTTTTGACCCATTTTTGTCTTCAATTGAGTCCAATCCAGATATAACTTTTAATTTGGCCGTTGCAAGGTTCAGAGACTTCTGCAATGATCAGCATAGAAGTTCACATGTGGATAGCCCCAAAGCAAATGAATCAAGTTACATGGCGTCAAGTCGCCACCCTCATAGGGGCGGAGTTTCAAGGGACAGCCCAAAGGGGAGTACATGTTTTAATTGTGGAAAATTTGGTCATATTGCTAGATTTTGTCGCCTACCAAAGAAAGATGGTATGCCATCTGGTGGCAATAAGCAAGTAAGGCAAGAAAAGAAAGTTTTTACAAACAAGCCTGCTGGAAACAGACAATCACACAAAGGTTTAATGGCTGCTCATTCTATTTTAACAATTAATGAGAACAAAGAAAAAGAAGATGTTTGGATTGTTGATTCAGGTTGTACACAGCATAGCTCAAACAACTCTGAGAATTTTGTTGAACTGAATCAAGGAGTTAAAGGTGATTTGAGAATAGCTAATGGAGATTTATTGAAAATAAAAGGATCTGGAAAGTGTATTGTGAAATGTAGTTTGCCTGATGAGGTTGCTGTAACTGAGATTTCAGATGTTCTTTACATTGATTCACTTCAATGCAATATGCTAAGTGTTAGTTCCATGGACAAGAAGGGATTTGCAATTCATTTTGAGAATGGTCAATGTGATATTACAAAGGAAGGTGTTTTATATGCCAAAGCTTTTGAAAAGAATGGAATGTATGAATTGTGTGTTTCATCTGAGCAAGCCAACATGGTTAAGACACATGTTGATGGAAAGAATCTTGAAATTTGGCATAGACGTTTTGGTCATAGAGATGCAAATGCAATTCTGCAGTTGCAGAAGGACAATTTGGCTACAAACCTTGAGATAAGCAATACAGCTTTTGATAAATGTGTAGTCTGTGTTCAACAGAAAGCAGTGAGTCCCTCTTTTCCAGTCAACACAGAAAAGAGATCTACTAAGATTCTAGATTTAATTCACAGTGATATTTGTGGTCCCTTTAAGACTTCATTTGGAGGAAATAATTATGCAGTTATTTTCTTAGATGATTTTTCAAAATTTTGTGTTTCTTATATTCTGAAAGACAAATCTGAAGCTCAAGACATGTTGCAGAGATATGTTGCTATGGTGAAGACTAAGTTTGGATGCACACCAAAAGCTATTCAAACTGACTGTGGTAGTGAGTACACTTCACATCGCACACAAAGGTTCCTGGGAGAGAATGGAATTCAGCATATTAAGAGTGTTCCTTATACTCCTCAGCAAAATGGAGTGGCTGAAAGGAAGCTTAGGTCTCTAGTTGAGATGACAAGGTGTATGTTAAAAGATGTAAATCTTCCAGATTGCCTCTGGGGCGAAGCTTTTGCCACTGCTACTTTTCTTCAGAATCGTCTACCAACGAAAGGTGCTACTAAAACTCCTTTTGAGTTGTGGACTGGTAATGTGCCAAGTATGAAACGCATCAAAAAGTTTGGAAGTATAGCTTATGCTTACATTCCCAAGCAGAAAAGGCACAAGTTGGACTGTAGATCTGAACAAACTATTTTAGTTGGTTATGCACCTGCAAATAAAGGCTATAGAGTCATGAACTTAATGACTGGTGAAGTATCTACACGACATGTAGTGCATTTTGATGAACAGAGCAAGGTCAATCTAAAGGGGACTGTGCTAGATTTTTCAGATGAAGAAGAAAATACTACTTTACAGCTTACAGAGTCCATTGATGATGTACCAACAATTTCTTCAATTGACACACAGGAAATGTCACCGGAGTTCATCCAGAGAGGCAAGGAACGCACCACAGACGCTAGAGGCAGTACGCAAACAGGAGGGCCAGAAGATGATGCTGGTGAGTTGTGTCCTGGAGTAGATGGATCTGCGGAGGTAGGTTGTCTTCCAGAACAAACTCACAGGTATTCATTGCGTCCTAACAGAGGTGTACCACCCTCGAGATTGTCTTACCTTGCAGAGTCAAAATTATCCAGTGAACCGTCTACTATAGAAGAAATTGAGATGCTACCTGCCACAGAAGCTGAACAGTGGAGGAAAGCAGCACAAGAAGAGATTGATGCTCTACACAAGAATGGAACTTGGACATTAACTGAACTTCCACCTGGTAAGAAGCCAATTGGATGCAGATGGGTATTCACATTAAAGAGAGATGCAGAAGGAAGAATTGAGCGCTACAAAGCGAGACTTGTTGCTCAAGGATTTTCTCAGAAGTATGGAGTGGATTATGATGAAACTTTTGCACCTGTAGTGAAACACAGCACCATAAGACTACTTCTAAGCATTGCAGCTTCAAAGAAGATGACTGTACGACATCTAGATGTTAAGACTGCATTCCTACATGGAAAGATTACGGAAAGTCTATTTATGAGACAACCACCTGGTTTTGAGGACAAGAGAAGACCTCACCTTGTTTGTAAACTTCACAAGGGTCTATATGGACTTCGTCAATCAGCGAAAGCCTGGAATGACAAATTAGATGAAATGCTGACGCAATTGGGATTCAAGCAAGGAGAAGCAGATCAGTGTTTGTACACTAGAACCAAAAATGGACATTGTACTTTTATTCTGACCTATGTAGATGATCTTATTGTATCAACTGAATCAGATGGTGATTACACCGAGGTTGTACAACATTTGAGCAAACAAGTTGAATTGAAAGAACTTGGAGATGCTACGTACTATCTTGGAATACAAATCAAGAGAGAGGAAGATGGATCTTTTCTCTTGAGTCAGAAGCAAAAGATTATAGATTTGCTGGAAGTTACTGGACTTCAAGATGCAAAAATAGTAGCTACACCAATGACTACAGATTTCTTGAGAAACAATGAAGAAAGTGAACTTTTGCCAAACAACAACAAGTATAGAACTGCTATAGGAAAGCTCCTATATTTAGCTACCAGTACCAGACCGGATATATCGTCTGCTGTTGGAATTCTAAGCAGAAAGGTCAGTGCACCTACTCAGAGAGATTGGATAGCTGTCAAGAGAGTTGTAAGATACCTGAAAGGAACAAAGGACTTACAATTGAAGTTACCAGTAAGTGACAAACCGAGATTGATTTGTTACTCAGATGCTGACTGGGCTAGTGATTCTTCAGATTGTCAATCAACTAGCGGATATCTCTTTATGTACGGAAATGGTCCTATTGCTTGGGCCAGCCGGAAGCAAGAATTAGTGGCTAAATCCACTACTGAAGCAGAATACATAGCCATTTCCCTAGCATCAGATGAACTTTTGTGGCTTCATCAACTTCTGACTGACTTTGGAATTGATGAGCAGAAGCCTATTCAAGTGTTTGAGGACAACCAAAGTTGTATCAAGTTTGCCAAGTCTGAGAAGATGATGATGCGTACAAAGCATATTGGGATAAGGTACCACACTGTACGCAAACTTTCTCAAGATGGAATGGTTGAACTGACATACTGTCCAACAAAGGAGATGGTGGCGGACATTTTGACTAAACCGTTACCTAGAGATGGTTTCCAAGACCTCCGTGTCAAGATGGGACTAATTGTTTAAAATGCATGACAGATTGAGGAGGGCTGTTGGGTTATCTAAGCAATCATGCATGCATTTTCAATGTGGGATGGTTTATGTAGTAGTTATGTCTGTTGCTAGTAACCTGAACAGAGCTGCATTCCAGAGTTGATGACACCATTAAGGGGGTTTTGCATATGAAATGGGAAATGGGTGTATCCTTTCTGGGGACACACAGGAAGTGATGTACAGATGCCTCTTCCTGTCTCTTCCTCTTTGCTCCTGACCATGCCATGCTGATGTTCCTGTCTGTTAAGAGATATGTAGTTTCCTGAACTGTTTTTCTTTGGAACTAAGATGTTTTTGCCTGTATGACCATCATCATACAAGATTGTGAGTAAACATATTTTTGCTATTTTATTTGATGTCTCTGATGCTTATTTTATGCGCATGACTTTTTAAAGGGAAAGGGAGGCTGGATATTTTGTCTTACTGTTTAATTTCTTTTTACCTCTGCTCACATAAACCCCTAGTCTTCTGCGTTTTTACTGCTCTGCATGAATGTTTAACCAATATTGGAATCATAATCTTAACAGGTTATGAAAATATATTCCTATTACCTCTGCTGACATGTTTAAGGCCTTCCAGGCTGGCCCCATGCTGATGGCCCAAAAGGAGAACGCCATCTTACCTCAGCTTTCAACTTCTTTGTAAGGCCCTACTTTCCTCAAAAGACAGCAGAGAACATTGTTATTATCTTTTTAACGATATGCTTATGAACACTTCTAGCCCCCAAAGCCCCAATCCAAGCCTCCTTTGATCATTTTGCTAACACGTTTCAGGCCTTGTAGCCTGGCTCCATTGTGCTAGGCCGCAAAAGAGGCGGCCATCTTCCCTGTTCCAAACAGGGCATCTTTTGCCTGTGTCTTTTGGATACAGCACTCTCCTTCAACAAGGTCAGGAGGCAGTACGTAAATAGGTTGATCTTGGGCTGATGGAAGTAGCACCACATCAAGTAGGAAATAAGGTACCACTTATAAAGTGGGGAGGCAAATTTAACTAATTTACAACGTTGGAATGAGGAAGTGCCGTCACAGTGGATGATGAAGCAGCTGTTCTCCCCTGTGGCCAGAATCGAACATCCCCTCAGGAGAAGGTTAAATTGCCTCTGCATCTGTCTCTATCTCGGTTCTGTGTGTATATGGGCATTGAATGTTTGCCCTATATGTATATAATGTGATCTGTTTATATATACAGTAGAGTCTCACTTATCCAACACTCGCTTATCCAACGTTCTGGATTATCCAACACATTTTTGTAGTCAATGTTTTCAATATATCATGATATTTTGGTGCTAAATTCATAAATACAGTAATTACTACATAGCATTACTGCGTATTAAACTACTTTTTCTGCCAAATTTGTTGTCTAACATGATGTTTTGGTGCTTCATTTGTAAAATCATAACCTAATTTGATGATTAATAGGCTTTTCCTTAATGCCTCCTTATTATCCAACATATTCGCTTATCCAACATTCTGCTGGCCCGTTTATGTTGGATAAGTGAGACTCTACTGTATAAAAATGGTTCTGTTTATATGGTTATGCATTTTCTAATAGCTTTATTCTTAAAATCCAAAATCAAAAAATGCATATTTCTAATATATATCCTTACTGTAATTATTACATAGCATTAGTGCGCATGGAACTACCTTTTCTGTCAAATTTGTTGTAGAATATGATGTTTTGGTGCTTAATTTGTATAACGATTACCTAATTTGATGTTTAATCGGTTTTTCCTGAATCCCTTCTTATTATCCAACATATTCACTTATCCTGCCGGCCTGTTTATGCGGGATAAGTGAGACTCTACTGTATATTGATAATCTTATATTATCTGCTTAGAACTGGATTATATGAGGCCCCTTCTTCACAGCTGTATAAAATGCACACTGAAGTGGATTATATGGTAGTGTGGAGTCAAGATAATCCAGTGCAAAGCAGATAATATAAGATTATAAATGGGTTATATAGCTGTGTGGAAGGGCCTTGAGTCTACACTGCCATATAATCCAGTGCAAATTAGATAATCTGTGGAAGAAGCCTAAGTGAGGCCTAAATCTGCCTGTCCCCTAACTGAACCCTGGCTGTCCCTTGGCCGACTTGGTTGCTAGGACACCAAGTGGGCAGAGATTTGCCTTCTAAGTGGCAGCAATTGGATAAAAACAATTATTGCTCTCCCTGTAATTAGGACTTTATTTTTCTTTTCTTTTTGTTGTATCAACCTAGAGGCGTGGATGATGGGTTGTGTTGTCAAATTTCGAGGTTGGGGGGCCTGTAGTTTTGCTGTTTTGTCCGGTGCCCTGATTCCATCACTCTTTTATATATATATATATATATGGAATACTCCTTGGCCTATTCTTTAAAAATTTACTTCTTTTAAAAACCTGCCTGGATAAAATGTTTTCAGCTTGCCGTAGGAAGGACAGCAGGGAAGGGGCCATTCTATCATCTCTGGGAAGGGAGTTCCAGAGATGAGGAGCAGCCACTGAGAAGGTCCTTCTTGTGTCCCCACTAATCATGCTTTTGATGGTGGTGGGACTGAGAGAATTCTTCTCTTGATAAGTTCAGAGCCTCGTCTGAATCATGCAGGAAGTTAACAATCTGCAAAATACACTGAACCTGTGTTATAGAGCTTGATTTTGCTCCATGCTTAGCATTGTGCTGATGGATAGGCATACCCAGTTATAGCTTCTTTCCGTTTCACAGATCCTCAGGCTTTCTTTGGCACTCACCTATCACTCACCATTTTATATACTGGATATAATTTTATTACATCGTTATATATAATGGGACTTGAACATCCATGAGACTAAGCATAGATACTGAGGATTCACTGCACACATTTGCCTTTGCTCCATCCCGGTTTTCATTGTACCTGGCATTTCACTGCCCATGTACCTGAATAGCAGAAATGGAAAACTGCAGTATCAACATTGTGGTGTGTATGAACAGTCACATGGCAAGAAATCACATCAGCTGCCTGAATACTCTTTTAGACAGAGATATCCATTCTTCTTTTGACTTTAATTGATCAAACCTCATCGCATTGATGAGATCCCCCATATCTATTTGTCAGTCTTTGTGGCCGATTGGTAAGGCAGCCAGGCAACCCCAGTGCCCCGCTTTACCAGCAGTGATGCTTTCTCATCTCATGTTGGGAAGTGTTGCCATGGGGCTCCCCACCCCCTTGCTAGCCCAGTAATTCCTTATGGAACACGAGAGGCCTTCCATTGTTCTGGGCCAAGTGTCCTAGGATGCTTGCACCCAAATTCACTGCTGGAGCCCTGTCAAAAGTTATGTGATGGGCAAAGTGGGGCTCCATTGATCAGCTGTGCTGCAAACATCCCAGGAAGCTTGCAGCCCATTGTGTGATGAGGTTGCAACTCAGAGCAGCATGGCAAAATAGACACTATAGCCATTCCTGAAGAAGAAAATGAGCAAGCAATGAACACAAAAGTTGTTTAATGCTCACTTGAGACAAGCAATTGTTTATGGGCTTTCCTTGTAGTTTAGTTTTTAGGGCCAATAATAAATATAGCTCAGAGAGTCCGCACACTCTGAGAGGACAATCCATCAACATTTAATTTGGTAAGGGAGGCAAGCCATTAAAACAGTCTAGCAGAGCTCATGAATAAGACAGAGTGTTGGGTCTCTCTATTAAATGTCAGAATAACATGAATGGGATTCTTTGTTATCTTAATAATTCTAATTAACTTTGGGTAATTATGGTGGCTACTCACCTAAAATAATCTAACAGCATTGTTATTTCCAGGTCATTATATTGAGTAGATGGAACAGAAATGAATAAAATGTGTTTTATGGTAAAAGTACACTGAAAAACCCTTATTATTAAATGTTTTCTTTTTACACCAAATTGTTGGTTGGTGAACTTCATCATTATATATCTGTATTTAACAGCTACTGAGACAATCGTGCCATGCTTTACAGCAGTGTAACAATTTGCAAATACCCCATAAAACATTCAGTGTTTTCTCCCATTATTGATTACTGCTGGGTATATAGAGTATATGTCTATTTCCTCTTTCTCGTTCCCTCTCTCTCCTTTTTCTCTCTTTCACCATCCACCCCAGCTGGCCATTATGGTCTTTGTCTTACTATCTAGTTCTTATTTCTTAGTTGTTTTAATATAGGGGTGGAATCAAATAAGCCTATCAATAAGAGATCTCCATGTTATCCTGTCATCAACAGCCTTGCTCCGATTTTGCAGACTCGGGGCCATGGCTTCCTTCATGGAGTCTATCCACCTTCACGCAGTCTTTCTCTTTTCCAGTTGCCTTGTGCCTTCTATCTTTTACCAACCATGATTGATTTTTCTCAGTAGTAGTGTCATCTCATGATATGGCTAAAATACAACAGTCTCAATTTAGTCATACACTGGGTTAAATGGGAGCAGGGATGTGTGGTTGCACATGAACCTGATGTGAAACATCACACCTAGCATCTCTTCTCTGTGACTTGACTGTGATGTTCCATTTGGAGTGATGTGAATGTGCTCAGAAAGCTAGCATGGTATAGTGGCTTATTCATTGGGCTCCAACCCTATAGACCAGGGTTTGAATCGCCACTTGATCAGGGAAACTCACATGGTAATCTTGGACAAATTACACTCAGACTCAGAAGAACACTCAGCCAAAACCCTCCTGAACAAATCTTGCCAAGAAAAACATATGATAGATAGTATGATCACACTTTTAAAAACCCACTGATGTTGTTCACTAAATAGGACATAAATCAGTGAGAAACAGTGTTTCATTGATTCCAGTATACGATGCACTTGACTTTGCCACTGAAATCACTAGAATACATTAAAGTGTCACAACTTTATCCATCTTATTTCTGTATTTTTGAAGCATTTTGAGATTTGTCAAATAATCATTCTCACTGTCTGCATTACAAAGAAGAAGTGCCAGAGAGATTCCATACATACCAATCAATATAACCATAGGACTTATAATAGTGCTATGGAATCAAATAAGTGTACCTTGAGCTCTGAATGGTCCTTCAGATAACCTTGGCACCCATGCCTGAATGCCTCTCAAAGCCCAGGAAAATTATTTCTTGGACTGCAATGCTCCAAATCCCCAATGAGCAACTCCTAGTCTGAGAGTTATAGTTCAAAGAGTAGCTTTTCCATGTTTTGTATTTAGATTGGTATTTACTCTTCGCAGTCTGGAGGCACACATTATTCAGTCGTCCTCTATGTTTGTTAGCAGCCAGATGCATAATGTTTAATGCATGGGAGAGCTGTAAGCAATGATATTCTGAAATAAACAGCAGCTCTTATTTGGCCTTTTTATTTTTAGTTTTTATCTCTCTACATCTCAATTACATAGTAAGCTGTAGTTCTCTTTAAAAACTTGTTTGTTATTAAGATCTAAATCTACTTATTTTAGTCATGTCGTGCATGCCAGTGGAATGCAATACAAGCAGATTACAAGCTGATGGTTAGATGTTAATAACAAGAACACAAAACATTAAGGCAAGTGACATTTACATAAGTATCTTGATCTTAATACATGTAATTTACATATGAAAATGTAATCACCATAGAGATAAACAGCTGCAATGTTTAATTAAACTCTCCACACAAAATTGGCCTGCAAGACGTAGTTTGTCACTGCTAATTTATCACAATTCTCATAAGTATTCTTTAAAAATAAAAAATGCAAAATAAATGACTCTTATTGATAATTTAACTTCTGGTTACTTTATCGTATCCTCAATGGGCTTTGATGATACAATTAAAATATAAAGATCCCAGGCTCATTTTCTCACAATTTAGAAGACGAAGCCTAAATATAGAGAGAACAAATTGTTTACAGAATAAAGGGGTCAGCATTATAGCAGAAAGGGAAAGCGATTTAAACAAATTTAATGTCCATGGTAAGTCATGTGTCAGAGAAGGATGCATGTGTCTGGTTGTGGAGCTGTTTAAGGAGGAAACAATTACCAGTGAAAAACCGTGTCAGAACTGTAATGGAAGGAACATCAACTACTAGCTTACAGTGTCTCCAATAAAGCACATGTCTTGGGTATCTCAACATTTAAGTTCATTGCAAAGTCAAATTGCTGCTGGCATTTTGGAATGAGGAAACCATATGGCAAATGAAGCTTCGCTGATGATGTAGTTTAGGAAGACAAAGATTACACTGGGAGTAATATGCTCCAGCGACTGTTTTCTCATTCATCCTAGTATGGTCCTTGATCCATGGGTAATGCTTACATAGAGGGGCGGAAACTGTTCTTGGCTTGTTTTTCTGGAAGTGTGTTGTTTCGGTGACAAACCCATTCTCATAGTTCCTTCTTGGGCCTTTGGGAGTGGAATTCACCCTTGGTTTAATCAGACCTTATTGCAGAAATGCATTTGGGACCACATTTTGAGATGTCACCAGATACTGGCTATGCTGGCAGAGGAATTTGAGAGCTGTAGTTCAAAACAGTTTAGAGCAATACTCATTAAATTGGGGATTAAAAAAAATAAAATAGAAGAACCAAGTTTAAGTAATTACCAGGGGTATATAATACAAAAAGGTTAATGTTTTAATGATTTAGATAGGGTTTTAATGGCATGTTTTATATTGTATTTAATAATCTGGTTTTCATGTATTTGTTTGTTTGCCTTGCATGTGAAAGACCTATGGTCTAAGCATCGAATAAACTTGAAACTATTTCTAAAATACAAAAAGGAGTGTATCTTCGTGGGTGAAGGATCCAAAACCTTAATAAATGCAGGTGGAGAGGGAATATATTTATGGTTTTATCTTTAGGTTAGAAAGTGAGCACCTCAGTAGGTCTTGTGTAGTGTCCTTTAGTTTTCAAAAGCCTGTTGAAATCAGCCTACTGTAAAGCTTAGTAATGCAGGAAAGGCATTTGAACATTTTTCTCTCACTATTCTTACATCCTGATCACCTTTGGTTAGTTAGGTAATGTTGATGGAATTTGTAAGCCACAAATATAAGGAAAACTATATGGTGGTGCAGTGGGTTAAACCGCTGAGCTGTTGAACTTGCTGACCGAAAGGTTGGCGGTTTGAATCTGGTGACTGGGGTGAGTTCCCACTGTTACCCCCAGCTTCTACCAACCTAGTGAGTACATCAATAGGTACCGCTCCGGTGGAAGGTAATGGTGCTCCATGCAGTCATGCCGGCCACATGACCTTGGAGGCATCTATGGACAACACCGGCTCTTCGGCTTAGAAATGGAGATGAGCACCAACTCCCAGAGTCGGACATGACTAGACTTAATGTCAGAGGAAAACCTTTACCTTTACCTATATCTAGAAAGGGATGACTGAAGGACAAGGCTGGTTTGCAAATAAATAAATAAATAAATAAATTTGTGCTAGTAATGAAAACTGGTATTTATTCACTTTCTGACTTGCTGCAAGCTCTGCTCCTGTATGAAAGGCGGTTATGGCTCCATTATTTGTGAGCGGAATCTACCTGTGGTTTCAAAGGCAACTCTTAATAAGGCAACTCCTATAAGCTAAAAGCTTGCTACCATAAATCCATATCCAAGAGATTGGATAATCATTGTCCAAAGCCTGTTTAAATAAACAGGTCTTCAAGTCCCTCCTAAGTGCTGTGAGAGTGGATGGCTTTCTAATCTCCCCGAGGAGGGTATTCCAGAGTCAGGGCTACCATTGAAAAGTCCCTCTCCCTAGCTCCCTGAGAAGGCCCTAGTCCCCAGCCCTAGTCATTCACAGGATAATCTAATGAGATAATCTACTGGGTAATTTTTTTTAAGATTTGTTTCTGGCTCAAAATGATTAGTAAAACTTCTTAATTTGATAACCCATTAAACTGTTTGTGTAATTATAACTTATTGCTATCATGAGATATACTGCATTGAAACTGGCTCCATCATTTTGAAACACCCTATATTTTAATTGCCCATAGTGGTACAATGTAATATTTTGGCAGCAAGAAGGCTGTGTGAAAATCATACAAGGTAATGGTTCTTAGATCAAGACTCATTGGCCCACTAGTGCGAAGAAAGGATCAAGAATCATCATTAGCACTAGTCCCTGGTGAAGTGTTTAGGCCACTTCAGTTCACTAATATACAAATTGAATCAGCAGTGTAATACATTTCAAGTTTGAAACTGCCACTTTTAGAGATCATTGGCATTATTTTGTTTTATTCTAAACCTGCTAATAGTGGTTTATATTTTACGGAGTATTTAGATCAATCTTCCCCAACCTCAAGTTCTCCAGATGTGTCGGGAATTCCCATCATCCCCAATCAGTGTAGCCATTAAGTCTCTGGGAAGGCCAATTTAGATGACAAAGATGAATTCTGAGTTGAATGCTTCAGTGTCACTCTGTGTATTTTCTTTTCTTGACTTAGTGGCCAGGGTCAATATAAAACCTCCAAACAGAAGAGGAAAGGGAAGAGACAGTGTAGGGCTGTAGCTAGCTATATAAAGAAGACTTTCATTAACCTTGCTGGCCCACCATAATTCCAAATGTCAGCAGCTAATCAAAAACACACTGACATCACCAATGAATGGAGAGAGGAGCTCTCCTATGGGACCAATCTTTTCTCGGAGGGTGAAATATATACTTAGAGCACCACAAGGGGTTTACAGCGCACTATGCTCTAGAAGTAAGTAATATGCTGTTGCCTTCTACTGTTGAAATGCATGTCTCAGCTACTGGGATGAATGATTTATTTTATCAGTAAAAACATTTATATAAATGACTAGAGGCTTGACTGCAATATTAGTCAAAAGGACAGAGAGTCATTAGCAGTCTCCTCATGCACAACAGTCAGGGCCTCTCCCATGTCTCCATTTTGATCAATCATTTGGAAAAGGAAAAAAAATCCCAGAAACCTCTTACTATTAAACTTGTCTGTGTATAAATGGCATGTGATCACAGTTTGGCTGCTTCAGGATGCAAACCTATATCATCAATGCAATCCCATTATCAATATTGACATGTCTTAAACTTTTTCAAATGGTAATCCTTTTTCACCCAAAAATTATTTACGTGACCCCGGGTATATAGGTATTTAAAATAGATATATAAATCAAACATTCACTGATAATAAATCATACAGAAAATTATTTTAAAACACTTCTTTAGTATACATATAACTTTACAATTTATTATAGATGAAAATAAGTTTGCATACTAATGAGATGAATATGCTTATTTATTTTTTACAAAAAGAATTAAATCTTGGCTGAATATTTGATATTTGATATTGCAGGACACAGAGCATTTTCGACATTTTTCATGCCATACATGCTTGGTTTGCAGTTTCACGTGACAGCATATATTATGTTGACTTTCCTTTTTTTCACATGTTTGCACATGTAAATGTCTGAAACAGTCACTAGGTGGCAAGCTATACACATTTTTCATGACTTCCACATTCCCTTAGGGCAGTGGTTCTCAACCTCTGGGTCTCCAGATGTTTTGGCCTTCAACTCCCAGAAATTCTAACAGCTGGTAAACTGCCTGGGATTTCTGGGAGTTGTAGGCCAAAACACCTGGGGACCCACAGGTTGAGAACCACTGCCTCATGGGATCATTCAGTTGACCCACATTTTAACGAGCTTTGATTGATACTACAACTCCCATCATCAGTAGCCACACTGGGAGGGCTGACAGATGGTCTAAAACATTCAAAAATGTAATATCAATTTTCCAGGCAATTGGTGGCAATTAAATGAATGTACACCTGAGTAGATGTGTGTGGGTTTCCTCTGTAAATCAGATTAGCTGTAGTGGAATTTAGGCAGCCTGGCTGAATGTAAGTTGCAGAAATTTATCTTATTTCCCTCTAGAAACATAGATACAAAGACAGTGATTTCTGAATGGTGAGCCATGCACAATGGAGATGGATAAGTGGAAAAAGAAAGTTTTTCTTTTGAATTCAGGTGTCCCTTACTATTCAAGACTTGATAATTTTAATTTTAAGAAAAAATAAAATTTGAAAAAGTGAAAATTGCTTTTGCAATTGAATAAACTTTAATTTTTTGGATGTTTCCTTCTTCAGGCAGATACAATGTGAATTTATCATAATGGGAGTAGTTGTAGTGAATTTGTTTAAGTATGATAATTTTATTCTTATAAAATTTCACAAGCTGCATAAATTTGATGTCATTAACTTGAGATGAAAAAAAAAATCCAATACAGAGGAAAGTGAAACTGATAGGTTCACTGAAACTTTATAGGGTGTAGGGATTTCACATACACAAGTGTTTGTGCCAACCATGGTCTGTTATATTTCTTGAAATGTGTCATATCTTTACTTCCCTTGATTTCATCAATACAAGTATCCCCTCCATCAATGCAGGTTGCAACAATTCCATGGTCACCCTCCTGAGATAAACAATAGATAGATGGAGAAAACGAAAGGCAGATACAATTATATAGAACTGATTACACATGCACACAAACAACACCTATTATAAACTGGAAGTTCTTCCTAACATTTACGTGGAATTGTTTATAATGTAGTTTCAATCCATTGTTAGCTATGATTGGAAATCAGAGGGGGGAAAAGAAGCCTTGTCATTCTTTCAGATCTCCAAAATAATGTTCTGGTAGACATCCTGGAGCAGACATCCAGATTGCTGGATGGTGAGCCAGCATGTAGTTAAATGCCATTGATTCAATAGGTTTAGACATCTTTTCAAAACTAACAACAGAATTTTGGCCTTTACATGAGATGCTAGGAGATTGACAGTAATTCGTTTTGCTCAGCAGTTCAACTGTAGTGAGCTAGTACCCCCCAGTAGTTGTGGGACTGTGCCCTGATGGTGGAAAACTGCAAGCTGCAGTTGTGCAAATATGGAACAGGAAAGCTCACAGTAGAAACACTAGAAGAGCATTATGTCTCCCCAATATTACTATTGGGTGTTGGCCTCTAACAACCAAAAGTTTGATCCCAGCTGTCCTGGTGTCCCTGCACTTCTGGTAGGTATCATGGGGCAATCCAGGCTAAACTGGTTCAAGCATATGTTAAGAAAAGTCAAAGATGCTCCAGCATTTGCCTGAAACTCTGGGCAACCCTGCAGCTTTAGGACAGCATGGTCTGATTCAAACCAGCCTGCTCTTTACACAGGGTACTTCTGCCACTCCCTTTTCCCTGTGCTCATTAACACAGAGAAAAAGGCACAGATCGTGCTCATAGTGTCTTCATTGCTGCTGTCAAATAGCTGTAGAGTTTCATGTGAGCTCCTGGCCACTGTGGGTACTTTGTGCTGACATCACAACTAAGAAGAAAATGGGGAAATTAGCTCACTCCTTCTTCCTGATCACGTGAATGCTTGTGATGACCAGCACATAGTAATCACAATGGCGAGGAGCTTACACGGACCTCTATGGTTGTCTGGGAGTGGCTACAACAGCACGGATGGTAAGGTGATGGTACAGCGGGGCCAACACAGGACTCTGCTCTGCTGCAATGGTGTTCTGAAAGCCAGTGAAGACATGGCCTACGTTAACACTTATCCTACCCAATTGACTGAAATGAATAGCACAGAGTAACACAAAATGATCTAAGTCAAGATGGCTTCATAACATTTTTTTTCAGGTAGACCTATTATTGTGTCTTCTATAATAAGACTTTTGAATGTGCTTGCCAGAAAGTAGGATCACTTTTTTGTATTTAGCTATGTGTGAAGTAAGCCCACATGATGAATGCTGCACTCAACCAGCCAGCCAGACTAATTCCAGTCCTGCCAATAATTGAAGCATTGATTTTTGGTTTGAAAGGTCACATAGATGAGATTTTAACAAGCTATAATGAGTTTTTGTTGTGTTTCCTGGATAGCTCTACAGAATTACAGAGGCTGGGGTGGGTTTAGTGTCATTGGGGTTCTAGCTTATTCAACATTTTGATAGACACAAAAGATCTATTTTTCATTGCAAAAGTTCTGTTTTGAATAATTTATGTAATGCCTTTTTTGGGGAAATATATCACCAAGGAAGGAAACTCAACAGTACTTCAAACCACCCCGTTATGTTGTTGAACTGCCTAAAAAGGTCTGAGTTACCAAGGCATATCCATTACTTGGCTGTTGCAATATTTAACATGTTTCCAGTTAAGTAAGGATTTGACTTTTTTCAAAGTCCCAGTGATTTTTACGTATTTATTCACGATGTGCTTCTATTAAAAATAAATATAATAATTTGAAAATCCTATCACAATACACACACACATACACACTTTAAAATTGTTATCTAAATCTATATTTTGAAAAGTTAAAATTGCTGATAAATGTCTAGCAATCGATAAAGAATTGTAAATTTCATGAAATTCCAATACATGGCTGACCAGGGCATCACAAAAAAAATACTTGAAGTGGAGATCTGATCACATAATAGTCAGTCAAAATGTTTTCCAGTGATTCAATTCTGCTTCAAAATATAAAGTCTTAATGAAATAACTCAATATAACCAAATGGTGTACTTGTGTCAATAATCCTTAATTAGAAAATTCTCTGGAATTTCTTTGATTTTCTTATTTCTTTGAATAGATACTTTGTTCTTTGTTTCTTCTCACAATTTAAATTAAAAATGAGAATCATGTACCCCTCCCCAACATTGTATGGATAGTCCCATCAAGACAATTAATAGTGTTGGGTAAAGGAAATCATACTCCAATAACAGCTGAAGGGTATAATTCCCAATTATTTTAATATTGTCAATATATGGAAGTACAGAACGATCCCTGTAAGCCACTCTGAGTTCCTTTGGGAGATGGGGTGGGGTATAAATAAAGCTTCATTCATTCATTCATTCATTCATTCATTCATTCATTCATTCATACCCATGGTACCCATACTGCTTTGGGTCTCCTTTTAGAGAGATAAAGTGGGATAGAAATAATAATAAAAACCCACAATTTCACCTACCTGCATCTAATACAATATGTCCTCCCTATTAATTTTCTAGGTCATTCCGGTGAATTTATGGTATGCTTCTACTGGAAGTTACACAGAGTTGTCCTGGGGAATCTAGAAAATTTCTTGTAATGTTCTAAGTCTTGCAGTACAACTCCTTGATAACTTTGAGAAGCGGTTCATTTTAATAGGGTTTACAAACATATCTGTTTTAATGGTACATTCAGGAACATATTCCCTGTGGCGATGTGGGTTGTAATGCACTGAAAACAGCCAGGCTGCTGACTACTGTGTCTGATAAAACCAAAACCAAGATTATTTGCTTCTTTGACTTCCATGTTGACTTGGAGCTCAGTTCAAAGCAATGTTTTCTTTCTTCTTCCTCTTTTTCTATGCTTGGGAGCCAATATATGTGAAAGACAGCTCCTTTATAGAAGCTGGTTATGATTTAGAAAATTCTATATAACTTCGGTGCAAGTTCTCTGTCAGACTGTATCTCCCCTATGAGGCTTGGGCTCCAAGATTATCCAGAGAGGCCGTTCCTTGAGACCCATCACACCCACAAGTTGTAGGAATACAAGATAAGGCCTTTTTGCTGGCTTGGGACTTATCTTGGGAGGCTAGCATGTACCTCTCCTTGCTGTGCTTTCCAGGCTTTTATAGGCTTTCAAGGAAGGAGCTTGTAAGAGGATGACACATTGTTTTAAACTGCAGTGCTTTCATTGCTTTTAATCCTTTGTAGTTGGATGTTTTAAATTGTTTTAGTATTGTTAAGAGTTTAAATTATATAAACACTGAGTTTTTTGTTTTTGTTTTAAACAACAGTTGGTCCTATGTGTCTATAGATTATGCATTCACAAACTCTACCACCCATGGTTTGGAAATATCTTTTAGAAATTACAGTAGAGTCTTACTTATCCAACATTTGCTTATCCAACATTCTGGATTATCCAATGCAGTCTGCCTTTTAGTAGTCAATGTTTTTATAGTCAATCTTTTCAACACATTGTGATGTTTTGGTGCTAAATTCGTAAATACAGTAGTTTTTACATAACATTGCTGTGTACTGAACTGCTTTTTCTGTCATATTTGTTGTCAAACATGATGTTTTGGTGCTTAATTTGTAAAATCATAATGTAATTTGATGTTTAATAGGCTTTTCCTTAATCCTGCCTTATTATCCAACATATTCGCTTATCCAACATTCTACCGGCCCGTTTATTTTGGATAAGTGAGACTCTACTGTACAATACCAAACTGCCGTGTTATACAAGGCACACCATTTTACTGTGCCACTGTATATAATGGGGTCTGAACATCCATGAATTTTGGTATTCATGGGGTGCAGTCCTAGAACCAAACCCCAGCAAATACCAAGGACCCATTGTATATTGTAATAAATTTAATTGGTAACTTGCCTTGAGCCCCAATTTTGAAAGGCAGGATATGAAATCAATGACGATGGTGATACTCATAATTTGCAGTCATCACCTATATCCTAGATATATAACAATGGTGGCCAAACCTAAACTTCAAATGCCTCAGATATGCAAGATCTGAACAAATATGACACATATGTTTTTATTGTTGCATGAATGTTTTGTTAGAAAAATAATAAATATGTCAAAATACATGTACGTAATAATGTTTACTGTATGTTCTTTTAAAACTGTTTATTTGTATTAGTTTCAATAATCAGAAAACATACATATGTATATCACATGTTTTCAAAATCCAGTTTGATTTGATCTATATTGAGCATATTTAATATGGTAATGAACTACAAAAATAACTAAAAATTGCAAATTTGCATTTCATTAACATTCAATGAGATTGCCAAGAATACAAATATTTTGCAATGTTTGTCTTAGTAAATATCCAGTCAAAACATGGGGAAAAATGTGTAAACTAAAAGTATATAAACTGACATATAAATCCAAAATTTCTTTAATCTCTAACTCAAATTACTATCACTGAAATTAGGACTGAAATATATTTTCTCAATCATGATTAATTAGAATTGAAATTCCTAAATATGTTTACACACCATGAACATTAATCTTATTTTAATCCAGTGGAGTTTCAGTTTATACCTCATAAGGTTAACCAGACCAGGGTTCAATTCCCTGCTCAGCCATGGAAACCCATGGGGTGACTTTACATGAGTAACACTCTCAGAAAACCCTGTGAAGATTTGCCTTAGGGCCCTTCTACACAGCCATATAACACAGAATATCAAGGCAGATAATCCCACAATATCTGCTTTGAACTGGGTTATCTGAGTCCACACTGTCATATATTCCAGTTTAAAGCAGAAAATATGAGATTTTATTCAGCTGCGTTGAAGGAGTCTTAGAGTTACTATGAGTTGGGAACAACTTGAAGGCAAGCAGCAACAAAGTAATTATAAAGCTTGGGATTTTTATATGAATTTTTATGCAAAAATGAGCTCAGCCAACATATTTCCATGAGCTGCAAGTGATACATCAAATAGCTCCACGTGGCTTGTGAACCACAGCTTAGCTATCCCTGTTATATAAGTTACACAAGTACTCTAAACTTTTCCTTCAAACTGCTCCCCTCTTTATTATGCTTTATACAGGTCTGAAAAAATCTTACAGTTCCATTTTAGTGGCTATCAATGCTATTTTCTGCTTATACTGTGATGAACCTTTTTATTTTGTTCCTTTTTTATTTTATTGTTATGATGCGTGTGTTATGTTATGCTATTACTGTTGCTTTATCTGAAATTTGTATTTTGGCTGGAGAGTGCCCAGCCCATAGAGGAATGATGTATAAATATGTATAGTAAATAACATGAATAATATGGAGCTATGTATATATGTCCAGTTGTCCACACTATAAACGTCGGGTGTAAAAATTGGAGAAAACACTCAGGCAATGCAACATGACATGCATGTAAGAGAACTTCAGCAGTATTTCGTACATAAGTACTTTATGAATAAGTTCCTGTTAAAGATGCATGTCTTAAGCTTTGTAGGAGATGGATTAATGCATGCTCTTCTGTTTTGTTGGCGGCCTGCCATTCTCTGAATGATGGTTGATTAAAAAAAATAGGGTTCAATTTTACATAGATTTTGTGCCCCAATTAGCAGTGCTAATTAGGGCACACAAGTAAATTGCGCTCTACCCTGTGGAGATTTTCAGTCAGTCAACCAAACCAGTGAATAACCCAAGAGCATGACTCTAACTCTTAGTTACCATTTAATCAGGTGCAAAATTAAAGTCCCCTCCAGGAAGGGCACAGCATTCAGTTGTGGATAGAAAAAGAACAGCGGCCCCAGGCTTAGCATCATCTTCCTTTACAATAAAGGCCAAAGTTTGAAACTAAGTGGGAAATAGAACAAAACAGAAGATTGTCCAGAATTTTGTGAGTGGGAAATAGAAAAGTTTTAAGGGGAAATCTATGCCCTTCTCCACTGTTTTTCTTTGTTAATATAAACTTGCCTAGGATTTTGCTTGGATGGGGAGGGAGTTTGTGTATGTTTCTCAAACAAAAACCAAAAACGAATAGGTGGATAATAATAGAAGGTAGAGTGGCACAGACACAAGTGAGGGTATATGTTTTTGATGGAGTGAAAAGATCTATTTTGGAAATCAGAAGACGCTATACATACTGCAAAGGTATCAGGTTTGGAGGCGGTGAGAGAAAAAGTGGGAAATTTGGAGAAGAAACTTTTAGATTGTTTGAAACTATGGAATTCATATGGAAAGATACAAGAAGCAATAATGTTGACATCCAGATATTTTGGAGTAAAGGTATCATACATATATCCTGAGACCTATCCATTATTAATGGGGAACTTGAGACCTCTAAAGAACTACCTATGCTACAAGTTCCTATGCATGGTAAAATTTCAAACTCTTGCAGATTTTATATAACACCTTATATAATAACATTTTATATAAACAGAAAAATATTTAAAATGAAGGAACTCTGTAGAATTTTTTTCTTGTATGAGCATGACTGATCCCTGTAATACCAAAATGAGTTATGCTGTCTGCTGAAGCTAACCAGGTCCACATTTGGTGAATGTCCAGATGGCAGACCTCGTGGGAGCCCAGTGTCAGCTTTTATAAATTCTGTGAAAGAAAGGTGAGGTATAAATGTCATATGCAATCAACTAATACATGGACTCCAGCTGAGCTGTGTGTGTATATTATTTAACAAGGCTGAGACAAGGTAAGCTGCCATCATTTTAGAAAAAAAAACAATTTTTTAAAAACATGGGATATGTTTTTCTGACCAAGATTGAAAATACTAGATCTGGGGCCCCTTCTACACTGCCATATAATACAGATTATCAAAGCAAATAGTAAAGGTAAAGGTTTTCCCCTGACCTTAAGTCTAGTTGTGTTCGACTCTGGGGGTTGGTGCTCATCTCAATTTCTAAACCGAAGAGCTGGCATTGTCTGTAGACACCTCCAAGGTCATGTGGCCGGCATGACAGCATGGAGCACCATTATCTTCCTGTCGGAATGGTACCTATTGATCTACTCACATTTGCATGTTTTCAAACTGCTAGGTTGGCAGAAGCTGGGGCTAACAGTGGGAACTCACCCCACTCCCCGGATTCTAACCAAGAATCTTTCGGTCAGCAAGTTCAGCAGCTCAGAGGTTTAATCTGCTGTGCCACCGGGGCTCCATCCACCATTATCTGCTTTGAACTGGATTATATGAGTCTACGCTTCCATATAATCCAACTTTTAATCAGATAATCAGGATTTTATATGGCAGTGTAGAAAGGGCCTGGGAGAACTCTTCCCTAACTTTTCTGGTCTCAAATTTTTCAAGAAATTACCTTGACACAGATGAATAGTAACTGGGAAAAGCAAATGATCTGCAAATCAAGCCTATATGTTCCCTATGAGTGCGTGTTTTTACAAGACTGGGAAAGGAAGTTAGTATTATCTCTGAAGAGTGTCTATTAGTTAAGGATAGAAGGATGTCTATCACTGCTGAAACCACCACACTGAGCTGCCCCACCATTAGATCACATTCTTCTCCAGAATAAGGTGAGTGTTTTGATTTTAATACAAATATTTGTGCCGTGCTTCAAAATTTGGTGGAAAGGTTTCAGAAAAATATGTTGATGGCTATGCAGAGTGGGGATTAGTACCACGGGGGTCTGCACAGTCCAGTGGCATGGAACTTGGTTTAGTGTTGGTGGATCACCACACTTACCTTCCCTCTCTCATCCTTGGTTTCTCTCATCCTTACAGTTCGGGACCTGCCTATCTTCGTGAATGCGTCATCCCCTATGAACCTACGTGCTCTCAGATCTTCCGGGGAGGCCCTCCTCTCGCTTCTGCCTTCCTCACAGTTATGTTTGGTGGGGACGAGAGAGAGGGCCTTCTCGGCTGTGGCCCCTTGGCTCTGGAACTCCCTCCCCAGGGAGATTAGGTTGGCACCCCCCCTACCATCCTTTAAGAAACAATTGAAAACCTGGATGTTTGGGCTGGCCTTTGGAGGGACAGCCATTGGATGACCGGCCTCATTATAATTCTATTCTGAATGTTATTAGGTTCCTTTCATCGAGGTATTTTAATCTAATGATTTTATCTTATATTGCTGCTATAGTCCCCCCCCCCCCACCTTTGAAGTTGACTGAATGGCATTGGTGGTTGTTTGATATTATTACTGTTGTATAGACCTTTGTTTTAACTTCTGTTTTATCATCTTCTTGTGTTTTAAACTGTGTATATTGTTAATGTATTTGCGCTGTTACTTTTGTAACATTGTGAGTCGCCCTGAGTCCCCATGGGGAGATGGTGGCGGGGTATAAATAAAGTTTTATTATTATTATTATATTGGTTTAGTGGCATTCAGCCAGAAAAAACGGGGGGGGGGGGGTGGAACTTTTTTTTAGTGAATCATGAAGAGTAATTCCATCACACAAAATAATTTAGAAATCAGGCTCCATCGATAAACTTCAGTGGACACTCATGGGGATTTGGCTAACCAGTTAAAATTCATGAATAAACCAGTTTAAAAAAAAACATGATTTTTTGGGGGGGGGGGGTTGAGTCCCCAACTCCCTGCCCCCTTGGCTACAGCCCTGGTGGCATTCCCTGATCCATCACTTGTTACATCCTTTGATGCTGGCCAAAGTGACAGAATGATACAAAAAGGGAAAAGAGGAATCGTTTTCTCTCCCTGCTTCCATCTGATCATTCCTTTGCTCCAGCCAGCATCAGCAGATGGATGAGTGATGCCCACACCCAGTTCATTGCCTGGATGTCACCACTAAACCAAGGATTAGAGGGAATTATGCCCAATCCCAGGGAAGGCTAGATGACCATGTGAACAGTCACGGCCATTTCCAAAAAGCAAGTGGCCCAACTGTTCACACTGCAATAAAAGTGTGGGTAAGCTCCAGAGTTCCTGGGAAGCTTAGTATCATCCCACATTTTTTAAATGTGGAACAAGACTGTATTTTATTAACTTAGCAGGCAAATGGGCCCCATGCATCATGTGAACTATTCTCCTGACTCATTTGGCCAGTGTGGATTGGTCTAAGAATTTTCTTATCTAATGCACATCTTCCATGAATTTTGAATTGAAAATCCTTCTTAGTTGTCATGAGATAATGCTAAGTGCCTATTCGTATGAAATGTATAACTGTGCGTTACATCTGTTTGTATAATCCGTTATTTATATTGGATAACTCCTCTATTGAGACAATTTAGTATCCACTTAATTTGTAACAGCCCACCTCTCAGCCTGTGCCAGGTTCATTAAGTGGATGGGAGTTGTGTTGGAAGAAGTACTTTGAGGAATGGGCTGTAAATGTATTTTAAATTTCATACTGTACAAGCTGTGAGACATAATTATATTGTTCTGTTGATTAGAGACTTGTAATCAAAAGTATCATTAATCCAAAATTTGCACAATTTGGTATGGAAGGAATTTTAAGTAGATCAAGGCTGTGCATCAAGGCATATTAAAAATAACCTTAATAGGTTATTTACTGCTTATTTATTTTAGGTCTTTGGGATATAAGCATGCAAGCCTATATACACACTGACTTGATAGTAAATGCTATTGAACTCAGTAGGATGTAATTCTGAGTCAGTAGGATTTGAACTAGTCTTACTTTGAGTGTAGGTGATTAAGCAGAAGAATAGCTTGCCTACTTGTGGGAGCGTAGTAATTTATTAGTACATTCACATGTGAGCTCCTTGTCCTGAGTATCAACTGAGACCCCTTCCACACAGTTACATAAAATCCAGATTGAACTGGATTATATGGTAGTGTGGACTCTGATAATCCAGTTCAAAGCAGATATTGTGGATTATCTGTCTTGATATTCGGGCTTATATGGCTGTGTGGTGTGGAAGGGCCCTGAGAACCTGGCTCAAAGGCAATAAAAGCTAATCAAATCCAAGTTACTTGCTTTATTGCTCATACAGTATATCACTGAATTGAATCCTGAATGTACATACTTTTCTGTATGTGCTTATACAGGAGTAGGTTCCATTAATGCACTGACTTTTGTTTGAATGTGTGTAGGATATAGTAGATAGTAAGAAAACTTTAGGAAAAAAACCATTGGGCTTCCAAAACAAAACAAAGTTAGCTCTTATTTGATTTATATCTGCCTTTCTCTCAAATGGGACTCAAAGTCATAAACAACAATAAGAGAGGAATTAAAATGTATAACATTTCAAAAATACATTGAAATATTGCCAAACATATATTTTAAATGTACTGGAAGCTATCCAAAAATAGGGCCGAACTGAGACTTTATTTTATTGATCCAGATTGATAGTTTGGGAGCCTAGAAGACTTAGGAAGAGGGCTGCTAACCACAATATTTCTTTTTGTTTTATAGGAACAGTAAGAAATGGTGCCTGTCGAGAGGGCTGCTTTCTTTTTCCCCCCACAAATAAAACCACCAGTTGCAAGGTCAATATTATCATGTCAAAGAGGCAGCTGTGAAGTAAGATGGCGTTGCTGATGTTTTTGATGGTGTATATGTGAAGATGTGTGAAGAGAGACCCTATTAAAACAAAGGTATCTTAAATGTCCCACTAAAGGTTAAGAAGAAAATGCTATTACTCCCTCAATGGTAGGTAACTTTACCCTTTAAACCAAAGTTGGGAATGATGTGGAGGCCCCGGTGGCAAAATGGGTTAAACTGCTGAGCTGCTGAACTTGCTGACCAAAAGGTCTTTGGTTCAAATCTGAGGAGTAGTGTGAGCTCTCGCTGTTAGCCCCAGTTTCTGCCAACCTTGCAGTTTGAAAACATGCAAATGTGAGATCAATAGGTACCACTCCAGTAGGAAGGTAACGGCGCTCCATGCAGTCATGCCGGCCACATGACCTTGGAGGTGTCTATGAACAAAGCTGGCTCTTTGGCTTAGAAATGGAGATGAACACCAACCTCCAGAGTCAGACACAACTAGACAATGTCAGGGAAAAACCTTTACCCTGCTTTACCTAAGAATGATGTGGCCTTTCAGGTATTGGACAGCAACTTCCAGCACTCCAATCGGCTATGCTGGTTAGGGCTGGCTTGTGGTCCAACAATAGCCACAGGACCAGAGAATGCCTACCTCCATTAAACCTACCCCAAATATTTGTTCACATTTGTTGGAGTGGTGCTTTAGTGCCTGATGTGCTGAGAGCACCTTTGTGTCCCATCTTTCCATGTAGGAAGAGGCAGGACATCCACTGTGGTGACATTGTGACTTCACATCAAATCCAGTGACACACTTTTTAGACATATACCTTTTTGTGACACAGTAATTCAATTTTACTAGCAAGCCAGAGGTTAAATCAACCCCTTATAAAAGATATAGATGCATACATAAATAACAAAATGTATCTCATAAACTATTTTTTAAAATATAAGTTTTCTAAGATAATAACATTTTGTTATATTTGCACAACACAACTACATGCTGCAGCTGACATGCTAACATGTCACAACACACAATTTGGAAAACTTTGCCCTAAGGTGTTGTTGAAAGTGTAGTTGATCACTTTATATCAACTACAGCACACTTATCAAAGAGTGATTGGGATAATTTTGTTTATCTTACAGCAACCTTTTTGGGCATTGGGACAAATTTATTTATTTACCATTTATTTACCATATTTGTACCTTGACCTTCTCAACCCCAAGGGGGATTCATAGCAGCTTCACATATTGGCAACAATTCAAGGTTGTGTGTGAGTAAATGAATGGTCACAAATAAGAAGTATGGAATTGGAACACCTTATATTTGGTAAATACTCAATGGGCATCGTTTCATCATTAAGGGTAGTTCTTTGGCTTATGGGGTCCTAGAGGCTGGAGTAGATGATGTACTCTGGAATTAGCTTCAATTTCAATCACCCCTTTAAGTTGTGCATGGTTGAGACAGACTTTCAATGCTGAGAATTTGCTATCTGATGTCTGGTGTTGAAACATGGACAAGCCTTCGGATGTGATGCTTCCCCTAAATACAGGCAGAGAATGTGCCTGGGAATGACCCTGGTTTCTATCCAATATCTGTCACTAAAAAAGCTGTGAAGTTTGAAGAAAACTGTGGCCCCATTTATTCTTGTTTTTATTTCTCACTTGGGAAGCAATTTCCTAAACCACATTGTTAGTCCTACCTAGAATAAGACCACTGAGTCAATAGAACTTGCATAAGTGATAACTTTCTAAGTTCGGGTTAATTCAATAGGTCTACTTTACTAGGTTCTAACAATTGGATTTAGAGCTATGCTTTAATTCATTTTAAATACTGTTATTTGGTGTTTATTCGTTCAGTCACTTCCGAGTCTTCATGACCTCATGGACCAGCCCACACCAGAGCTCCCTGTCGGTCATCGCTACCCCCAGCTCCTTCAAGGTCAAGCCAATCCCTTCAAGGATACCATCCATTGACCTTGCCCTTGGTCAGCCCCTCTTCCTTTTTCCTTCCATTTTTCCCCAGCATCATTCTCTTCTCCAAGCTTCCCTGTCTTTTCATTACGTGGTCAAAGTACTTCATCTTTGCCTCAAATATCCTTCTATGTATAATACTGTTATACATAACACCATCCTCATACTTTATTCACTTTCTCTTATTTTAATCTTATCTTCATATGCTGTGACGGATTTGCTCCACTAGATGGTAGTAAAGACCATAAACTAGACTGTAGATAAATAGATATATATATAAAAAGTAGACAGAGAATCGGAAAAAATATCTACCTTCAAAAGAAAGAAACCCAGACAAATATTACCCTGACCTTAGCATTCAAGTAAAATGTGAAAACAAACAATCAGTGCGGCTGTCAGGAAAACATTATTTCACTCTGAGCAGGACCCCAAATGGTTTGTCAGGATAAATATGGAGTGAAATGATTATGAATCATTGTGGCAAATTTTAATACACATCAGAAGGTAAATTAATCCAGCTCTGTCTGAATCCTCATGCCTTTTCACAGATACAAATGAATGGTAAACAACATTTTGGCAATTTTTAGGTTAATCATGTAGAACTGATTACTCAAGAAGAATGCTATTAACATTTAGTCAATTTATACCCTACAATGTGACAAATGAAAATTAATGCTGCTGTTTTTGGGAATATCAAATGGGTCAAGATTTTAAGATGAAGGAAAAAAGGGATTGCCTTTAAGGATAACTCTTAATGATGCTTATAGTTGAAATATTTTAAGGATTATTTTAGCACTAGTCATTACTAGACAGAACAAATAACCTGGAAAAAATAATATGTATGTTTGAAACATGAATAAAGTTGCTAATACATTTTTAATATACAGAGTTATCATGAATTGACTATCAGAGGAGATACAATACTGCTAATTCAGATCTTAGCCACTTTCTCACTATTGGGAATTTTAAGCAGGTTTCATTTTCCAGTCTAGAGACAATAATTTGGGCTTACTTTATAAGAATATCATGAGGGTCATTGAAATAATGCATTCAACAATTTCAAATTGTTCTATGATGCATTTTTTAATGTTGAAAGAGCTGTTCTGGAGGAGAAAAAAATGCTGACAGGTAAAGATCGGCAGACAAATTTCTATTAGTACTTGGTTTCTGGAAAATGATTTTGTTACTGTACATTTAAGAATATAACATTCATTTCCATATTTAAACAATTTTTCCTTCATGGTTGAGTGTTACAGGTGCTGTCTAGATCTGTTACATTCCAATCTCCCTGCAGCTCACAAACAAACTCTTTTACTGAGCTTAGAAACCAAGCTTTTACGTTCCACATTTTAATAAATACTATCATGTAAGAACAAATAAAGCTGCCTAGAGTGACTTTACTTTGATCAGAGTAGAAGTACTTACTTTTTTACTATTTGCATGTAACATTTCCTAATAATTTCCAATTCGAATATAATTCTATAATTATGGAAAAGAGCAGGAGGAAAGTAGTAATGAAAGACCAGGTTGGAAGGCTTTCACAATGCAAGGAATTCCAGAGTTTTGAAAATGAAAATTTAGAAGTGGAGGAGGAAGTAGACCCCAAGGGAGCATCTACATTGTAGAGTGAGTGTTGCTTGACACCGCTAACTGCCATGGTTCAATGTGAAGGAATCATGTGAGTTATAATTTCACAAGGTCTTTAGCTTTCTCTGTCAAATAACTGGTGCATCACCAAACTCCAAATCCCAGGATTCCATAGCATTGAGCCATGGCTGTTGAAATGTCAAACAGCACTGTCTTCCTGAGGTACATTTTGGTGGTGCAGGGCTTCAAGGCAGATGTTCATGACCCATGTCTGCTGAATGTGGTTTTAAGAACAGCACCTACTAACTTCCATCGTACTTCTATAAACCTGATTGACAGCTGTAACATAAGGTTTGCGGATAATTTTAGCAATACAGTGAGAAACAGGTAGCAATTTGTTGTTGACTCTTGCTTGACACACGGAGAAAATTTTTCTCTTGGATTGACAGTGGCTGGCTTAATGCTGCAGTCAATGAGAAAATAGTCTTTGTGAGGCAGTTGTTTCTTAAGTGTATTGGTTTTAACAAAAAAAATCAGTGTTACAGAAGTATCTGAATTGCAGAGTCACTCTGTAGACATTTCTTTGTATATGTTGGGTTTCTAGATCTTCATCTAGGTCATTGTGGGCATTGTTGTTTATTCATTCAGTCATTTCCAGCTCTTAGTGACCTCACGGACCAGTCTATGCCAGAGCTTCCTGTTGGCCATTGCTACCCCCAGTTCCTTCAAGCCAGTCACTTCTAGGATACCATTCATCCATCTTGCCCTTGGTCAGCCCCTCTTCCTTTTTCCTTCCATTTTCCCCAGCATCATGTGGGCATTAATGGGCTTATTATATTCTTATTATTATATATTATTAATATATTATTATTATTATTATTGTGGGCATTAGTGGGTTTATTATAAAGATCAGTATGTGCATATATACACACAGACAAAGACATACAGACACACAATGCACTTTGCCAGGGCTTTGATGACATGCAGTCATGTTTAGATATAATAGATTAATTATTTGCTGTACTAAATCAAAGACAGATAGTTGATAAAAACATAATCTGGAAATCCAGGTAATTACCAATTAGTTATTTCATCACATTCTCTGATTGCCAGTTTGAAATCACCTTGAACTTTGTCATGAAAATATGCAAAATGTCCACAAGGAGCAAACCTGTATGTGCTATTTGAAAAAAATATATGATAAATTGATCGGATGGCAGAAATGGGCACATTGTAATGTAACATATAGGGGGAGATGGGTGTATGAAAATAGGCTTCCTTTGAGACTTTAAAGATAAAAAACAATGTTACTCAAATAATTGCAATGACCAACTTAATAGTGGAACAATGGTGGAATGTATTTCTGTTGACACATCAACCAACCTAGATCCAATTCTTGGTCCTAACTAGGGTAGATCTCCAAGGGCCATCCAGTCCAACCTTCTTCTGCCATAAGGGAAAAGCAAAATCAAAGCACTCCTGACAGATGGCCAGTCTGCCTCTGCATAATAATAATAATAATAATAATAATAATAATAATAAACAACCCCAGGTTTTAGTGATGGCCAGGGGAGCTTTTGCACAATTAGAACTTGTGCGCCAGTACCTTGGGAAGTCTGACTTGGCCATGGTAGTCCACACTCAGGTTACATCCCGAATAGACTACTACAACACACTCTACATGGGGTTGTCTTTGAAGACTGTTTGGAAGCTTCAAATGGTCCAATGGGCAGCAGCCAGATTGCTCACCAATCAGTGTACAGGGAGCATACAACCCCCCTGTTACAACATCTACACTGGCTGCTAGTCTGCTACCGAGCGCAATTCAAAGTGTTGGCTTTAGCCTATAAAGCCCTAAACGGTTCCGGTCCAGTTTACCTGTCCAATCTCCCTCTATGATCCATCTTGGAGTTTAAGATCCTCTAGGGAGGCCCTGCTCTCAGTCCCGCCTCTGTCACAGGCACAATTGGCAGGGTCGAGAGACAGGGCTTTCTGAGTGGTGGCCCCTCGGCTATGGAATTCCCTCCCTAGGGACATTAGATCAGCCCCCTCCCTCCTGACCTTCCATAAGAAAGTGAAAACGTGGTTTTGTGACCGAGCCTTTGGAGAACTTGTGCAATAGGTAGACATGAAATGATGTGCACTACACTATTGGAATGGCCCAGACTATATTTATGGAGTACAGGATTAATTGTGAATGTATTGTTTTAAATGTTTTGATTTTTAAAATATATTTTATAATTCTATTTTTAAATGTTTATTCTAATTGTACATTTTTTAGGCATCGAATGGCTGTCTATGCGTGAAGCTGCCTTGAGACCCCTCCAGGGTGGAGAAAGGCGGAGTAGAAATGCCATAAATAAATAAATAATAAGTAGATCTGTTGAATTAAAAGATTTTACATAATTGCTGAGTTATCGAGTTTCTCTTGATTCAGTGGGGCTAGCACTGGGATTTTCATTGGTTCCCTAACAAATAGGGTTTAAGTCAGACACAAGGGTGCAGTGAGAGAAAGAGAGAAAAATAAAGTGCACTTGTCAATAGTTATGTGCATGATTCTTTTCACTATACAAAATTGGCTAAAGGGTATGAAAAGATAATAGCTGGCCCTTTAACTGAAAATTCTTTCTACTAACATTTATACTGTGATCTTTTCATTTGCCATCTGAATCTGCTATCCTCTTTCCTAAATTTATTTCTCTTAAGCTGGAAATTTATTTGAGTTCAACTTTCATTTGACATTGGTGAACTTGGAATTCCAACCTAACTTTTCTCCCAACTATGATCTGAAGAGAAACCAAAGTTTCTCAACTGGGTTAAGAAAAGAACTAATGAATGTGTCTTTCTATTTATGTATAAAATGTTAAGTATGAAGTCACATTGGAAAAGTAAAGGAAAAACATGAATTGCTAATTAGAATTACACATGTAATTATGAGTTCTCATAGATATCCATCCATCTATGAGTTGCAACCACACACTGGAACTGTGTCTCAAGATACAAAACCAACTATTTGACTGCACCAACTAATCTACCAATTTTTCAGTGCTGGATCAAGACATTTTGTTGCTTAAGGAAGAGACATAAAGGTGCACTTAACCCATTCAGCACTGGCAGTTGAATATAACTCTTAACACAAGTATGGGAATCATATCCATCATATTAGAGGCAGCAGATTTCTTTAGAAGACTGACATACATAGCTCCATCTCCCATCATAGTTTTTTTTTCTTCGTGTCAGGAGCAACCTGAGTTGCTTCTGGTGTGAGAGAATTGGCCGTCTGCAAGGACGTTGCCCAGGGGACGCCCAGATGTTTTGATGTCTTTATCATTCTTGTGGGAGGCTTCTCTCATGTTCCCGCATGGAACTGGAGCTGATAGAGGGAGCTCATCCGCGCTCTCCCTGGGTGGGATTCGAACCTGGCAGCCTTCAGGTCAGCAACCCAACCTTCAAGTCACAAGGCTTTAATCCACTACGCCATCGGGCCCTCCTTTTTCCCATCATAGTAAAATGGGGAAAGGCTGAAACACTTGCTAAAGCAATTGCCTCATTCTGATCTGCTTTCCTAGCTTTGGTACTGTGTGTGGAAAAATGCAATAGTGAGGAAACAAATACTTCAGGAAATTGTTGCACCTCAACCATGACTGTTCCTCCATTTTGTTTTTTTTTCTTCCTGTTGTTAACTGCTATCAAGTTAAGCTCAACCCGTGGCAATCCCAATGAATGTGAGACCCCCAAGTCACCCTATGATCAGGTTCTGCATACTCAGGACTATGGCTGCCTTGACCCTATTGAATCTATTCATTTGTATTTTAGGGCCCTTCCAGACAGGAATCCTCAAGTAAAAGTGAATTAATTTGGAGTAAAGCAGGAAAACCCTGGCTCATGAAAACAACAAAACCATTGCCTTACAAGAAAAAAAGCACAGGTCAATGTTAATAGCATCTTGGTTCCATTCAAGAAAATAACATTTCTTTTGAGGGGTGGGGTGGAGTGGGATGGTCCTAAAATGATCAGGAATTTGAAAAGAAATAAGTGACAAATCAGGAGAAAGAAACAGAAGGTTTCATCCTCTTCTCACATTTGACAGTTAGCTACCTGATAATTCCCACTTACTTTGGCATATCCAAACATCTATTCTTTGTTTATGAATGGTAGATTTTACTTCCTAAATATTGCTGCGTGCCTGTACACATATACTTTTTGAGTAATTCAAGTTTTTATAATACACACCTATGGTAATTATAAAGCAATAAGGCTGAAATTCCACATTCATTTCGTCAAGAGTAAGGCCCATTGAACTTGAGATTTACTTTTGAATATGAATATAAAACTTCCATCATCACTGAATTGTGCTCCCCACAATGCTACTTCCTCCAGGAGAAATCTACATTGCATTATTTTCTTTCAGGAAATGAAGGGGTGGCTTCCTTTGTTGATGGTACAAGTAAAGATCCCATTCTTTATATTGTTAATTTTTTAATCTAATTTTTTTGATCATGGTTTTGGGAGAAATATACAGTCTATCCAAAAGAATAATGATACACTTCTAAAACCTTTGACAGTCATCTAATTTTTCATTCAAGATACATTTCTGGGCTTCTGTGATATGAACATAGAATTCACACAGCATTCTACACATGAGCAGCAACCAAAAGACATGCTGCTCTAGATTTCACACAGTGAATTGCTTTAAGGACATGACAGGAAAGTTTGTTTTTTGTTTTTTTCCCAAACTTAAACCTCAATCAGCACCTAAATTATTATTTTTCAGTAGAAATAGATATTTTAATATGTCACTTTTCAGTTCCAGCTCAATACACAACCATTTATTTAGATTTTTAAAGCAATCTTCAGCTAAGTCAGGTAAGAATTATTCCAAAAGAATAAAAACATTTTCATTTCCCATCACTGCCAAAAATGAAAAGAACATGAGTTATGAGCCTTGCTATGTTGTCTTAAGTTGATTACTATGGAATGATTAAAAAACTAGCTGTGCTGTCATAACAGAAGAGTACATTATAAGTGTAATAACAGCTTAGGGATACAATCCATCAATGCCGTACTTGGAAGCTGAAAAAAAAGTTGATCTATTTCTTTGGTCATCATTTTCAGCATATTAGATGACAAATAATTGTACATTCATCAATAACAATAGATTAAAGTTGAAATGATTTATTGCTATTACACTGCTGTTATGATGGAGCACCGGGTCAGTCAAGCATTGATGAGGTCCGTATTTAATTTTCATGGGTCTCTTGGCAGAAATAATAGACAGAGGGGAAACCACCTGAAACTAGGTATATCAAAGTTGTTGACAAGTGATTTGTTGGTTGGTTCTTCATGAGTGGTGGTGTTCGAGGTAGAAGTAACTTTTAAAAAAAGATCAGTGAACCACTAAATCAAAGAGACCTTTACATAAGTTGGTGTTCTACCAACCAGCCAGACATCAAAATGAAATATGATTGTCAAATATGAATTGGTGGGGAGGGAGAGATGCATAATCGTCATTCATGTTTTGAAAATAGACGTTAAATTATTATTTGTTATGTACTGGAGTACAAGGGCATTGAGTCTCTACAGTTCTAAAACTGTTCTACCAGCAGGGGAGTCATTCAGAACTCTTCTGACTCAACATGTCAAAAATGATTAGTCTGAAAATGGTTCAACAGGTGCTAGAAGCTTTAAACAAAATAATTTATACTGTAGGACTACTAGCTATAATTTTTACAAAAGGTTATACTATCCACTCCCTTATTGCCAATGATGATAAACTGAGTAGATACGAAAATTGCTAGGATGTCTGTAACGTGTACCACCATTATTACTGGCTAAGCTGAGTCAACATAAAACCAAGCAGGACTTAATCAAAGATGTGTGTTGCCAGATTGTTTTGAAATATTAACCACGATGCTACCAAATTTAGCCTTTCCTATTAGAATGAAAAAGTGGCCACAAAGTTCAATATAGAACTGGTCCAATATGGACCTGTAATATCAGAAGTACAAATAGGGGTGAGGTGGATGTGAACTGAATGCAATATTTAAAAACAGGTTCAGAGGAAGAGTTAAGAGGTTCAACTAATTTCAGTAAGCTTAGAGATTATAGGAGATTGGTATTACTAATATTCTTGGAGGTGGGGGACTTAATACAGGTTGAGCATCCCTTATCAGAATTCTAAAATTGTCCTCATGGGTAGCTGATTTAGTGACATATTTACTTTCTGATGGTTCAAAGCACAGCAACTTTGTTTCATGCACAATGTTATTTAAAGTATTTTATAAAACTAGTCAGGCTATTTTCATAAAGTGTATATGTGGATATCATGCTTAAATTTTGGTCCCATCTCCAAGATAGCTCATACATACATGCAAATTTTGTTGTTCATTCATTCAGTCACTTCCGACTCTTCGTGACCTCATGGACCAGCCCACGCCAGAGCTCCCTGTTGGCTGTCACCACCCCAAGCTCCTTCAAGGTTAAGCCAGTCACTTCAAGCATACCATCTGTCCACCTTGCCCTTGGTCAGCCCCTCTTCCTTTTTCCTTCCATTTTCCCCACATCATTCTCTTCTCCATGCTTTCCTGTCTTCTCATGATGTAGCCAAAGTACTTCATCTTTGCCTCTAATCTCCTTCCCTCCAGTGAGCAGTCAGGAATTATTTCTTGGAGTATGGATTGGTTGGAACTTCTTGCGGTCCAAGGCACTCTCAGAATTTTAGTCTGACATCACAGTTCAAAAGTGTCTATCTTCCTTCGCTCAGCCTTCCTTATGGTCCAGCTCTTGCATCCATAGGTTACTACGGGGAATACCATTGCTTTAACTATGCGGACCTTCATTGCCAGTGTGATGTCTCTATTCTTTACTATTTTATCGAGGTTGGTCACTCTTCTCCTCCCAAGAAGTAAACGTCTTCTCATTTCTAGGCTGCAGTCTGTGTTTGCAGTAATCTTCCCACCTAGAAATACAAAGTCCGTCACTGCCTCCATGTTTTCTCCCTCTATTTGCCAGTTCTCAATCAGTCTGGTGCAAATAGGAATAACTATGCAAATAGTTATTCCAAAATCTCAAACTCTAATCTCTAAAACACTTCTGGTCCCAAATATTCCAGATATGGGATATTCAACTTGTAATTTTTCACTGAATTAGAGAAAAGTGAAATAGCAATGCCAAGAATACTGTAAAGATGAGTTTGTGGGAGAAGCGAGTGCCCTGCATGAATGAGTAGGCAAAAGTGGGGAAACTATAAAGTCGGATCCAAATAACTGAAACTGGTGGTAAGCAAAGCAAAATGGAACTTGAGGAACTACTTGCTAAAGGCATTGGATTTTTGTTCAAAAATAAATTAAAATACGAATTTTAAAAATTTAAATACAGAAATAAAGGTAGGCCAATTTGTGTGTGTGTGTGTGTGTGTGTGTGTGTCAGGAGCAACTTGAGAAACTGCAAGTCATTTCTGGTGTGAGAGAATTGGCCGTCTGCAACGATACTGCCCAGAGGACACATGGATGTTTTGCTGTTTTACCATCCTTGTGGGAGGCTACTCTCATGTCCCCACATAGCTGGAGCTGGAGCTGATAGAGGGAGCTCATCCAGATTGGATTCGGACCAGAAGCCTTCAGGTCAGCAACCCAACCTTCAAGTCAGCGGTCTGCCAGCACAACTGTTTAACCTATTCACTCCAAGGTAAGCCAATGAAGTGATGGCAAGTACAAAACGTATGAAGAGTATGGAAGATGATGTATATTATATCATTTGAAACTAGTTTTGACAGCAGGAAGAAGAGCCATGGGAAGACTTGATTGGGGGTGAGGGTGTGGGCTAAATCTTGTAGAGATTTGAATCCAATCTACTTTCTTACTAGTGAGAAAGTAAATGAAAACACCGCCTACAGCATTATAATTTACGCCACAGAATAAAACTAACAGTAATTTCAGAATGACCAAAATGAGGCATCCTTTTATATAGCATCAATTATGGGCAATGGCAACTAATGAAGTGAGCAGGGTCTATTTGTGTGCCTCATCCTTGAATGGTAGGGGTAGGTGCCCCATTGCTCAGTCTATGAACTCCATGCTTATGGGATTCATTATGGGATTCCTTGCCATGGTGTATGGTGATGTCTAGGTGTCAGATTTAAAGCAGGCAGGAAAACTTTAGCCCTTCACATGCTTTGGACTATAACTTCCAAATTCTTCAGTTAGCATGGTAGATAGACAATAAGGGTTTTTGCGAGATGTCACCCAAACCATGTGAAAAGGCAAAGGTTTCCCAATTATGTTTTAGAAGGAGATGAGAGAGATTACAGAAATATGAAGAATAAGTTGATTATTGGCTGTTAGTCCCAATGGCCAAATAGAACCATGTTCACAGGCAGTTTTTATAATACCAATGCTGGAGATAAGCAACTGTGTGTGTACATGCATATGTGTGCATGTATATGTTTGGTGGGAGAGAAAAAGTGAGCAGGTCCTACAATCTTTGTCTCCTTGGCTTTGTAAACCACTGTTGGAGAACAAAAGTCCAAATTACATTGGTCTTCAGTGTGATCTAGCAAAGCTCTACTCAAAAGTAACCCAAAGCCAGAAGAGCGGTTAGCATAATTATCTTACTTAACCATAAAACAGATTGGATATATTTGGTTCTGAACCCTTCACCTGTCAATAAATGACCAAAGGCTAGTGACACAGAGGGAGGGGGAAGGAATCTTTAATTTTCTGTCCAGTCAAATCTTTGAGTATCACATTCAATTTTCCTTTGTCTGTAATCTAAATAATTTCCCACCTTGCTCATGATGAATGTCTTGCCAGTTCCTACTCAATCCTTCCACTTTACATGACCTAATTAAAGAAAACATTCCATGATTGCCTATTTTTCCTCATGCATGACAACCTATTATTTTTTTCTACCACCTGATTAGGGCTTTATTATCCTTGGATTTAGATTGATTTGCTGGGCACTTTAATAAAACACTACTTAGTTTGATTTAAAGGGCTACAGGTTTCATTCATTCACACAATTACCCTTATAACCAATCCTCATACTAAGTGCTGTAGAGTTCCTACAAAAAGAGATTTTTGATTGCCACAGTAAAAGGTTAAAAAACAAAAGAATTACAGGTGACATTCCTGTTGAATTCCTTGATGCTTTTCCTTCTGTGGGCAGTCAAGAGAGGACATTTTGCAATATAATTTGTCAAGAGTGATAAATCTGTTTCATCATATCTGTCAAGAATGGCTCCTGTGTATTAAAACTACTATAAATATTTGCTCAAGATAAAACCAAACTTTCATATGATTAAATAATAATACATTTATGAAGACAAATTACATTTTGCAATGTGTTATCAACTGTGTGAGCCCAAAGTAGGTTGTTAGAGTTCAAACAGATGATGAATCAGTTTTGATTTCAGAATGCAGGAATTTTATTAAATAAATGGGATTTACATTGGGTTTTGTTAGATACAGAAATTCTTTCCTATGAGAAATTCTATTTGTAAATTCATGATAAGTACTCAGAGAAAAGAGTCAGTCTGAAAAAGAAGGCTACATGAAGAAGTTACAGTATAATTGAATACACACCTACTATAGAAGTAAGTCACATTAATTTTAATTTAACTCTACCATATGTGTAAGTTTGTAGGCTCAATGCTAAATTCACATCAAGACCTAAATTATATTGAGTTAATACTGCTTCTGGGTTATATTTTGTTTCATAAATTAATCTCTTTTGGTAAAGAATGTATTTCAGTTTTATAGTTTACCTGGAAGCTACCCTGAGTTTTCAGGGGCAATGTTGTTGTAGCCCAGTGGAAACTAGGGTTTGTGGTCAGGGTGAACACTCACCTCCGGACAGAAGGGATCAACCATATGCCCAGAGGGGAACATTTGAAGCCCTCCCATCGAAAAGACTAGGGATCTCCTAGACTGGCATTGCCACCAGTCTGCAGAGGGGATGGGCTTAAGGAAACTTCCTGAAGTTAGCCCCTCCCCTCTGCATTCAGCCTTTGGCAGCATGTCTTGTTATTCTTTGGTTGGTTAATCATCACTTTTTTCTTTGAAAAACAATGACTTCATGTCATTGCATCATAAAACCTGGCCATGCTCCTACTACGGGGTCAAAGGCAGTTTTCTTACACACAATTACCTACCTACAATAACTAGTTCCAATTAGATTCAGAACAACAGGAAGGCTGAGTGAAGGAAGGTAGACACGTTTGAACTGTGGTGTTGGAAGAAAATTCTGAGAATGCCTTGGACCGCAAGAAGATCCAACCAGTCCATACTCCAGGAAATAATGCCCGACTGCTCACTGGAGGGAAGGATATTAGAGGCAAAGATGAAGTGCTTTGGCCACATCATGAGAAGACAAGAAAGCTTGGAGAAGAGAATGTTGCTGGGGAAAATAGAAGGAAAAAGAAAGAGAGGTCAACCAAGGGCAAGGTGGATATGACTGGCTTGGCCTTGAAGGAGCTGGGGGTGGCCACGGCCAACAGGAAGCTCTGGCATGGGCTGGTCCATGAGGTCACAAAGAGTCGGAAGTGACTGAACGAATAAACAACAACAACAAATTGTTGTCTTTGTGAGCCCTCAAGTCAGCTCCAACTATATACACTCTGTGTTTGTAAGTCATCCTATTTAAAGTATTTCAACAAGAATGGCTGGGAAAATGTATCTGCCCTTCCCCCACTCCCCTCCAAACTACCTGAAAATGGGCAAAATTAATAATAAACTGCCTGCAAAGAGGAAACTTCTCACCTAAAATCAGTTATGGGACCTGTGACGATAATCAGGCAAAAACTGATGGTTCATGTTTATCAACATTTAGCAAGATTATCTCAGATTAAAGTACTTATTAGGAACCTCAGAAATATTTAATTCAAGAATAATCTTCTCTGGGAGGATTTTTTTTCACCTTCTGAAAAGAACTACCTCAGAAAGGAGACTTGTATACAACAAAACATGAGGAAATCTGTGAAAGGTTTCAGATGGGCATTTCTAAGAGAGTTCACTGATAAATGAATTGCTGGAGTTTGGGGGAAGTCCACAGCATGCCGTTCATGCAGAGGTTGTAGTTTCAGCTCCTGGCATTTTTGGAGAATAAGAATGAGATGGCAATAAAGGACCTCTATATTTTGCCTAGATTTTTGGAAAATAACGGAGTGGACAATGCTATATTGGAATTGATTAATAATCTGATTTTGTATGAGGCAGCTTCTTGTGATCCTAAATAAGTGTTTGAATCTGAGTTTGAGAAAATTACTTTTTTGGCCATGATGTTTGGAGGATTCTGGGAGTTGTGCTCCAGCCCCCCATTTCCTCCCAAGGTTTGTTTTGAACCACGACAGAAATATCTTTATTGCTTCTACACAAATGATCAAAGAGTAAACCAACTAGGGGAGAAAGCTCATCCAAAAACTAGTTTCTGCATTTCTGAATATTTTTGAGAGTCAGATGAGAGGGTTGTGCCAGCATGCAATAACAATGCAATGAAGAGAAACAAAAGGCTATTATTAAAGCTAAGTTGTGCTGTTATAGATACTCCATAGCCGACAGCTTATAGTGATTTGCTTCTAATTATTCTCAAATAATTACTGAATAGAATAGTAAATGTTATTAGGCTACTTTAATATTCATCATAAAACATCATTTGCTAGGATAATTTACTGCTTTAGTGTGTACGTGCATTGGGAAAGCCAGCTTGCCTAGAAAGACTCTTTTAAAAGAGCAAACACCATTGTTCGCATTGTATTGGCAAAGCTCTGAGAGTGGCATCATTCTTAGATGTGCAGTTTGCTATCTGTGTTTTATGTCTTTGATACAAGATATTCTCTCCCATCTTCAGAGGAATTTGTTTACAAGTCAAAGGTTTTTGACATGGCAATGCTCCATTTGTTACTGTTGTTGTTCTCTTTGTTATCTTATCATTTCTAAAGCTAGCCAAAAAGTCCTAATGTTATGCTCATAGGGACTTCGTAAAAATGAAAAATGAAGTATTCAATTTTTGGGATTATTATATTTTTGCACCTGGATCTTCTGACTGAGGACCAATGTTACATTCTTACACTACTTGTCCAAAATGTTTTAGTTTGTAAATTAACAGTACCATCTGATCATGTATACTCATGATAAACTCATCCCAGGTTGATATGTGCAGAACTGTACATTTACAGAACAATTCTATATTCATGTAATATAAGAATCAGAGATAAGCTAATGCTGTGCTTGAAGAAAAAAACACTGCATTCAGTATAGAGTCTGTGCAGAAGAACAGAAGGGGGAAGAAACCAAATAGTAAAAAGAAATAGCTATCTTCACCATCACCATCACCATCACCATACCCTACATTTTCCTAAACACTTGCAATAAGGCACCATCCCTGGAAACTCCATCCAAGCGCATCTATCAGGGATCCTGCTAGTAATTTCTAAAGGTCAGGTAGGTTAAGAATGGATTCCATTGAGCAATCCCATCCCTATAGTTTTTCAAGTGGTGGATTTTTTGTATAGGATCATGCCCCTACCACGTTATAATATCACCATGCTTGCTTTTACATCTAACCAGACTGTTTGCATCTTTCTTTTCCTTTTGGTATCCATTATACATTTTCTTCTTAATAACTTGGGAGAGCACCTGGCAGATGAGTAAAGGTGTGGGTAGAAATGATTTTGGGACTCCAGGAAAGAACTCCATCCAGTGTTTCTGTTTGCTTTGAGCTTGAACTTGAAGAAATATAGTGTGCCTTAATCTTATTGTGGCAACTAGGCAAAATGGCCATATAAAAATTCTATACACAGTGTCAGTGTTGATCTGAGCAGTTTGGGTCACAAAAAATAGAATTTTGATAATCAGAGGAGTTGGATAATTGAGGTTGGGATAATGGAGTTTCCACCTACAACCCTTTTCTCATTACTCTTTCCGGTAATCTCACAAAAGAGTTATAGCTGTTTTCCTACTACTGAAATTGCTTTCACATCAAGCAGGCTTTGAATAGTGGCTGCCTGTGAGTACTGTACTGTTGTAACTGGCTTTTTCTTTCTTTCTTTCTTTTTTTACAGGAGTATGCATTACAGAAGCAATTTTTGCTCCAGTGATCATTCGTCTGCTCACACAATCTTTGTCATCTTAACTTTTCCCTTTTAGTTCTCTTTGTTCAAAATCTCATTGAGGGCTTTCCCCTGAAGCTCCTTAAAGGCACACCTTGTTGCAAATACTAAGTAACAATCTCTTTGCGTGCTTTCACCACAAATGAAGTTGTTTTGTCTCCTGTCTGCTCAGATACTGTTCTACATTACATCTCCTAGATGCTAGCAACCAAGCTTCCAGTTCTACAGCCAATAATGCAATTTCCCCTCTCCCTCCCATATCAGGTTTTATTTGAAGCCAATGACAATTATGGCATGTCTGTTGCTGAAGGGTAGTTTTTAACAGTCCAGGCAGGAAAAAGTGATATTAAAAGAAATCTAACATGTCTGACAAGTTCTACTGAGCATGTTGGATGATAGTTTCCAGACTCTTTGACCATTGCTCATCTTGGCTAAAGTTTCTTCTAGAATTTGGGCCAAATCATCTTGAAGATGAATGGTTACAAGTCTTGCAACCTATTGGTCTACACCAGTGATTCTCAACCTGTGGGTACCCTGGTGTTTTGGCCCACAACTCTCAGAAACCCCAACCAGTTTACTAGCTGTTAGGATTTCTGGGAGTTGGAGGCCAAAACATCTAGGACCCACAAGTTGAGAACTACTGGTCTACACTGACTAGTCATGACTTTCTTGTTTCATAAAAGAAGTCTCAGTTCAGTTGCAAAGTAAACCCTTCCAGAGGCTTAATATATTTTAGTTTGTGCCTAACTCTTACCCTCTAACCAAACTGTGTCAGATCCTCTTTTCTGTTTGTGAGCCTGACAAGCTGCTACCCACTTTTAACGTTTTGTACAAAATATGAGGTGGTAACAAATTAGAATGACCTTCAATTCATGCTTTTCTCCTTTAAGAAAAATAGCATTTTGCGCTCCATTTAGAATAAGATATGCATGGGCATAAACTACACTTATGCACACATATGTCACTAACAGAATTCTGCTTCTGATACATCCTGTTCCAATACATCTGAACTGCATAGAGAGGTCATTGTCTTGATCTGACATGCAAGATAAGGATGGGTGAAAATTGTTTTTAGGATGTTTTTGACACATTAATAAGACTTGCAGGTGTATTCATATTCTTAATGGAAAGAATAAGAAGTTTGTTTAATATTTCTTTGAATACATTTTGTCACTGACAGATTTATTCCAGGCCATGAGTGCTTAATACTGCAAAGGTAAGATTTATTATGTTAGTGTTGAATTAGGGTGACATTGTACCACCTTGTCCTGTGAGGTTTCTTCTCTTTAACAACGGTGTATGACAGGTACACCATGATTCTTTTTCCGTTTGGAAGAGCTGCACCTATTGATTTTAGCCAATGCAAATAGAAAGAATTTCATTTCATTCTCTTTTGAAGATTTCTCTGCCCATGCACACACACTGCCCATCATAATCTTTCAACTGTGGAACTCCCTTAAAAGTGACAATAGTATCTCATCACTCAAAGACCTGTTATTGTCCACCAGCAGAAGAAGGATGAATGAGGATGCAGAGATGTTTTTGCAGATGTGCCTTAAAATGCTATTACTTCAATTGTTTTCAGTAATAGAATTTTTTTTATTAATTATGACTTTCTGTGTTGATTTGTAGATATGCTTGTTGCCTCCCAGAACTAAATCCCATTTCTGCCAGGCCCCTTCCACACAGTTGTATAAAATCCCACATTATATGCTTTGAACTAGGTTATTTGGCAGTGAGGACTCAGATAACCCACTTCAAAGCAGATATTGTGGAATTTTCTGCCTTGATATTCTGGGTTATATGACTGTTTGGAAGTTCCCTAGGTCAGTCAAACAAATAAATCTGGATGAAAAGAGGTATAACAATTCATCTGCCGGAAAATGTGAAGCAGATTTGTCCATACATAATTGCAGAGCTGTGTTGTCTTACAAGGAGTCCGACTTATGGTTGGAAGGCACTGAATGAGCTATGAAGCCCAACTACTTACCATGCAGTAATGCACAATTACAGTAATAGTAAAATATGCCCATCAAGCCTCTGATTACTTCCAAAGAAGGAGAATAAATTACTCTCAGAAGCAGTCCATTCCATTCTCAGGGCCCATCCAAACAGGCCCAAAATGCGGGACCTCTGTTTTTATAGAGGTGTTCAAACAATGCCTCCAGTAAAAACAAATTAATTCAGAATAAACCAAGGTTTCCTTGGTTTATTCCAAATTAATTATACACTTCATAATGGTATTGGGCCAGTGGGGACTGACTCCCAGGACATGGCATGCTTTTCTTGGGAGTCAATTTCCATAGCCATCCCTCGTCTTTGGGGTCTTGGAGCCCAAAGGTGGGGTAGGGGTGCCCATCCCTTCCCCCAACCTCTGATTAACCCCCTATAAGATACTTCAAAAGGTCCCTGGCAGGGGGTAAATTGGGGGCTTCAGGGTTGATTTGATTTGGGATGGCATGTAGCCACTCCCCCAGAAAGCCAGGTTGAGAAGTTGGGAGTGGAACCCATGCCAAAGCAGGTTACTGTCTGGAAGTGCCCTCAAACAGTTCTTACAGTAAAGCTTTTTCCAGTGTCTAGATGCCATCTCTTTTCTTGTAATTTGAATCCATTGGTTTATGTTCCAGACTCTGAAGTAGCAAAAAACCCAAAACAAATAGAAGGAAATCTACACTTGCTTCATCTTCTACATTGCATTCCTTGAGACAGTTAAGGACGTTACCATATCACTTCTCAGTCTTCTAATTTCCATGTAAATCTTGTCGAGCCTCCTAAGCCATCCATCATAAGAATTGGTTTCCTACCATTCGCCATCTTCTCCAGACACATCTGTCAATATCCTTTTTGAACTAGGTACGAAATTCAAGATGGGGTCTAACCTTCTAATCTGATTGTCAGGAAGGATTATTTCCTAGAGGGGCCGGGCTGTGGCGCAGGCTGGTAAACAGCTGCTGCAATAAATCACTCTGACCATGAGGTCATGAGTTCGAGGCCAGTCCGTGGCGGGGTGAGCACCCGCCAATTAAAAATAAAATATAGCCCCTGCTCGTTGCTGACCTAGCAACCTGAAAGATAGTTGCATCTATCAAGTAGGGAATAAGGTACCACTTATAAAAGTGGGGAGGCAAGTTTAACTAATTTACAACGTTGGAATGAGGAAGTGAGGAAGTGCCATCAGAGTGGATGATGAAGCAGCTGCTCTCCCCTGTGGCCAGAATCGAACATCCCCTCAGGAGAAGGTTAAATTGCCTCTGCGTCTGTCTGTCTGTTGTCTCTGTCTCGGTTCGATGTGTTCATGGGCATTGAATGTTTGCCCTATATGTACATAATGTGATCCACCCTGAGTCCCATTTTGGGTGAGAAGGGCAGAATATAAATACTGTAAATAAATAAATAAATAAATAAATAGCTCTACTCAGAGATTCCTCATGGTCCTTGGTCATCTCCCATCCAAGTACTAATCAAGATGTCAAAATCAGGTAAGTTCAGATGAGTTCATGAATGAGGGAACCATTTTTGGAAAAGATATACTGTATATACTCAAGTATAAGCTTAGTTTTTCAGCCCTTTTTTAGGGCTGAAAATACCCCCTTGGTTTGTACTTGAATATATAGTGGCCGGCTTATAATTGGGTCGGCTTATACTCAAGTATATAAGTAATCAGAGTTGGACAGTCTTATCTTGTTAAAGTCTTATTTATTATCTTAAATTACAGTTTTATGTAAATATTCAAAAACATTTAACATACTGATGCCTCAATTAATGTAATTTTATTGGTATCTATTTTTATTTTTGAAATTTACCAGTAGCTGCTGCATTTCGCACCCTCATCTTATACTTGAGTCAATTAGTTTTCCCAGTTTTTGTGGTAAAATTAGTTGTCTCGGCTTATATTCGGCTTGGCTTATATTCAAGTATATAATTATACCTGCAAAAGAAATTGAAATGACACCACACATTTAACTTCCTACTCAGACTCATTTGAAGTTTCAGTTTTCACCATACCACACTGCAGGCAGTTCAATTCAACTGTTGCAGTGCTTTGCCCTTGCCTAGCTCTGTTACGTTTCAGAAAAGACAGACAGATTGGTTATCCATCCAGTCGTCTCCTGTCTTCATCTCAAAGTACAAATTCCATCATACCAAAAAAGGAATTGCAGTATGGACCCTATTTATCATTAATTGAATATGCCTTGGTGTATGTGTGTGGATATGATGTGAATGATTGAACTAAATGGGGATAATTGATTGAAGGGGAATTTATTTTGGAGCAGGATCTTGATCATCTGGGAATAAGTTAATTGGATGCGATTTGGTTGACCTAGGGTGGGGTAATGATTTGGATGGGAAATTAATCACGTTATGTTCTGTGAAATTTAAATTCTACTAATTAGTTCTAAATTAGTTCTGAATGCATATAGGCATTCTATGCAAACTGCTGTCCTCTTTTTTTTTAGTCCATGTCTCTTTTTTGGCAATCCATAGCTGGCCACTATATGTGAGCAAACTGGGTTGGAGCTTCTCAGAGTTATTTTCTATGCATATGTTTTTTTCTGATATACTTTTCAATGTTTGTCAGAACTAACTGAAACTTTAATTATTAAAGATGAAAACTTTGTAGGTCTATACAAACTAACTGCTGGCTTAAATATTGCTCTTGGTATTCAGGCACAGCATACAGTGTGACCCTCATATCCATCAGAGTTATGTTCTTGGACTTTGATGGAAACATGCAACTGCAGATTATAGTGAACCCAAGTGAAACCACATATACTGGTACCACAGATATGGAGGTCATATCACTTCTGACTTCTTTGGCATTTTTTACACACTATCTCTTCCAACATCACTCTTGCTAGCAGCCATTTTCTCCCTCTTTCCTACATAGGACTACTGTATATGTTTGATTATAAACAAGTAAGTTAATTTTATATACAATCCTCAAGTTACAAACAAGATAGATTCTGTAGATTTGCTCTTAAGTTGAATTTGTTTGTAAGTCAGAACGGGTACATTCCTTAAATGTAACTCAAATATATATAGATGTATATATATTCTGCCCTATCTCCCCAAGGGGACTCAGGGCAGATCACAGTACATATACACAATAAATATTCAATGCCATTTTGGAGACAGGCCAGAACAGAATAAGACAAACAGAAGGAGGCATGTAATCTTGAAGTCCAGTTTTTTGGTGCCTTGGAGGTTGATGTTGCATTCAGATTCAGTCACAGGGTGTTGCTTCATTCTCTATGTCGAAGAGCCATCGGAACTTCCTCCGTCCACCTCCTTCCACCTTCTTCTTGGTCACCACATTTCTGGTCTTGTCATTTATGGTGTTATAAAATACCTTCCCCGAAATTTGCGGTACCTAATTTCTCTATTTAAAGCTTATAAACTGTTTTCGAACTGCTTAGATAAACAGTGAGGTTGAGTGCTCATCCCTGACCAGGCTTCAAACTGGCCACCTTTTTGTTGGTAGATCTTATTACTGCTGGTGATTTATCAGCTGCGCTACAGCCCAGCTCATCCACACATACACACATACACACATACACACACACACACACACACACACACACACATATTAAAGATGTTTTAAAGATGTTTTAAAGATGTTTTTAAATTGTTGATTTTAGCCGGTTCTTGTAAGCCGCCCCGAGCCCTAGGGGAGTGGCGGCATATAAGTTTGAAAAATAAATAAATAAATATAGAGAGAGCGAGCTTTGGATAGCACAGGAGGAGGTTTATTTTGTTATCTGTGCCACTGTTTAGAAGATTGCACCTCACTTTCATTGCCTGTGATAATTGGATTCTTGTATAATTGGAGATATGGTCTACATGGCTTTTGGTATCAACATCTGCCTCTTTCCATTGCTAATTATGTGTATCTCCTTCATTAGAGGAGGCTTGTATAGAAAACGTGGGCTTTTATTAGTTTTGGGTTTGTCAGGTATTTCTTCAACCTGAAGCAGAGTTTCTCACCTCAAATCTCAAAGCAACATTAAAGTACTGTCAATAGTATGAACAATATTTATTTATTTATTTATTTACAGCATTTATATTCTCCCCTTCTCACCCCGAAGGGGACTCAGGGCGGATCACATTACACATATAGGCAAACATTCAATGCCTTTTAACATAGAACAAAGACAAGACAAACATAGGCTCTGAGCTGGCCTCGAACTCATGACCTCCTGGTCAGAGTGATTCATTGCAGCTGGTTACAGCTGGCTTGCTCTCCAGCCTGCGCCACAGCCCGAGCCCAGGAGCTTCTTTCCACAAAAACCTTCAACAACATATTATCACTCAAAACCAACTTATTCTGTTGGTGTTCTTATATACACTTGCATGATGTAATGTTCCATTCATGCATTCATTATCTTATACACCTGATGCAAACCTAACTTCAGGGTTTTATTATCCTTATGCTTAATCGCTGTAATCGGAGCACCCAATGGCGTAGTGGGTTAAAGTCTTGTGACTTGAAGGTTGAATTGCTGACCTGAAGGCTGCCAGATTCGAATCCAATATGGGGAGAGCACAGATGAGCTCCCTCTATCAGCTCCACAAGGATGGTAAAAACATCAAAACATCCGGGCGTCCCCTGGGCAACGTCCTTGTAGACAGCCAATTCTCTCACACCCGAAGCCACTTGCAGTATCTTGAGTTGCTCCTGACTCAGAAAAAAAATCGCTGTAACTGTGACTCAGCACTTACAATAATTAAAGCAACCCAGCATTTTATCTTCAACATAGATTAGTATACAGTAGAGTCTCGCTTATCCAAGCCTTGCTTATTCAAGCTTCTGGATTATCCAAGCTATTTTTTGTAGTCAATGTTTTCAATATATCATGATATTTTGATGCTAAATTCGTAAATACAGCAATTACAACATAACATTACTGCGTATTGAACTACTTTTTCTGTCAAATTTATTGTATAACATGATGTTTTGGCGCTTAATTTGTAAAATCATAACCTAATTTGATGTTTAATAGGCTTTTCCTTAATCTCTCCTTATTATCCAAGATATTCGCTTATCCAAGCTTCTGCCGGCCCATTTAGCTTGGATAAGTGAGACTCTACTGTATTTTAAAACTTCAACAGGGACAATAAGCAAACCTATGTCTGAAGGGCACAATGAACCTAATTTTATAAAGCCTTTTTAAGTAAGGGAGGCATTCTGATTTTTTAAATACTATAGTGGGGAAAATAATATAACTGTTTCCCACATCTTCACAGATTCTACCACCCATAGCTTGAAAATATTTTTTTTAAATGCCAAAAACTTTGATTTTGCCAGTTGAAATAAGGGATGTCATTTTAGCACATCACTAGCTGTGCCCGGCCACGCGTTGCTGTGGCGAAGTATGGTGGTATGGGAAATGAAGTATTGAGGAATTGGTGGTAGTTTTCCCCTGACATTAAGTCCAGTCGTGTCTGACTCTGGGGGTTGGTGCTCATCTCCATTTCTAAGCCGAAGAGCCGGCGTTGTCCGTAGACTCCTCCAAGGTCATGTGGGATGACTACATGGAGCGCCGTTACCTTCCCGCCGGAGCAGTACCTATTGATGCACTCACATTTGCATGTTTTCGAACTTCTGGGTTGGCAGAAGCTGGGGCTAACAGTGGGGGCTCTCTTCGCTCCCCCAATTCAAACCTGTGGCCTTTCGGTCTAGAAGTTCAGCAGCTCAGCGCTTTAACACGCTGCGCCATCAGGGGATATTATTTCCTAAAGGTTGTGAATATACAATATTTCTGATTGGTTTTTTTTGTTTGTTGGAGGCAAGTATGAATTCTGCAATTAGGAAAAATGATTAGGATGTAATGGCCTTGCAGCTTTAAAGCCTGGCTGTTTCCTCCCTGAGTGATTTTTTTGTTGGGAGGTGTTAGCTGGCCCTGATTGTTTCCTGTCTGGAATTCCCTTGTTTTCAGAGTGGTGTTGTTTGCGATATTTTATGTGCTTCTACTGTCTGTGGCCCTGAGAAAACAGAGGATTTTCCAGACTTTGATGATGGGAATACTTTGTTGGGAGGTGTTAGCTGGCCCTGATTGTTTCCTGTCTGGAATTCCCTTGTTTTCAGAGTGGTGTTGTTTGCAATATTTTATGTGCTTCTACTGTCTGTGGCCCTGAGAAAACAGGATTTGCCAGACTTTGATGATGGGAATACTTTGTTGGGAGGTGTTAGCTGGCCCCGATTGTTTCCTGTGTGGAATTCCCCTGTTTATTTACTGTCCTGGTTTTAGAGATTATATTGTTCTGCATTATTCTATCCCAGTAATTATTTCATATTAAAGAAGAATCTCACTTATCCAACATTCGCTTATACAATGTTCTGGATTATCCAATGCAGTCTGCCTTTTCATAATCAATGTTTTTGTAGTCAGTGTTTTAAATTCATTGTGATATTTTAGTGGTAAATTTGTAAATACAGTACAGTAGAGTCTCACTTATCCAACATAAACGGGCCGGCAGAACGTTGGATAAGCGAATATGTTGGATAATGAGGAATTAAGGATAACCCTATTAAACATCAAATTAAGTTATGATTTTACAAATTAAGCACCAAAACATCATGTTAGACAACAAATTTGTCAGAAAAGTAGTTCAGTACACAGTAATGCTATATAGTAATTACTGTATTTATGAATTTAGCACCAAAATATCACGATATATTGAAAGCATTGACTACAAAAATGCATTGGATAATCCAGAATGTTGGATAAGCGAGTGTTGGATAGGTGAGACTCTACTGTAAATACTACATAGCATTACTGCGCATGGAACTACTTTTTCTGTCAAATTTGTTGTATAACATGATGTTTTGGTGCTTAATTTGTATAACAATTACCTAATTTGATGTTTAATTGGCTTTTCCTGAATCCCTTCTTATTATCCAACATATTCACTTATCCTGCCGGCCTGTTTACGTTGGATAAGTGAGACTCTACTGTATATTGATAATCTTAAATTATCTGCTTAGAACTGGATTATATGAGGCCCCTTCTTCACAGCTGTATAAAATGCACACTGAAGTGGATTATATGGCAGTGTGGAGTCAAGATAATCCAGTGCAAAGCAGATAATATAAGATTATAAATGGGTTATATAGCTGTGTTGAAGGGCCTTGAGTCTACACTGCCATATAATCCAGTGCAAATTAGATAATCTGTGGAAGAAGTCTAAGTGAGGCCTAAATCTGCCTGTCCCCTAACTGAAACCTGGCTGTCCCTTGGTTGCTAGGCAACCAAGTGGGCAGAGATTAGCCCTCTAAACTGGCAGCAATTGGATAAAAAAAATTATTGCTCTCCCTCTAATTAGGACTTTATTTTTCTTTTCTTTTTGTTGTATCAACCTTGAGGCGTGGATGATGGGTTGTGTTGTCAAATTTTGAGGTTGGGGGGCCTGTACTTTTGTTGTTTTGTGAATTGCCGTGATGCCATCACTCTTTTATATATATAGATTGTATATAATGGGACTTGAGCATCCATGGATTCTGGTATCCACAGGGAGTCCTGGAACCAAATCAAGAACCTGTTAATGGCTTTCTGGAAAGGAAAATTAGGCAAATATGGCAATGCATAAAACACTGGAAAGTGTGTACAGTATGTCAGTTCGCTTAGCTTAAACTTTCTTATTAGTTCAGCTATCCCCTTTTGATGCATAGAGGGCTTATTGGAAACAGCTGCTGAGGTTAGAAATGTACTGCACCCTCCTGGTTTTTTCTCCTCTTTACTACTTCAATAGTGGTTCAGAGCTCTTTCCTTTGCAACACTACATGAGTCAGTAGCACCCCAGTCAATTATCTGAGAAGTCCAGAGTAAATGAGGTGAAAAGAAGGAAATGTGTATGGGAATGACTTGGAAAAAGAAGTGGTTTACAGTAGGATTCCAAAAACAGAGTGATAGCATGTCAATAGAAAGGGGAAATATAGTGGGGAGGGGGGGGGACCAATAGGAGGTGAGAAAGATTTTTTTGAAAAGTGTATCTGAAAGTTTAGTCAGAACCTGAAAGTATGTCTTTCAAAACTATGGCATTGAAAATTAAGATGCTTGTTTTTCAAAAGGAAGGTACGCTATTGTTGAAGATTAACAGCTTGGATGAGTGGTGTGTCCACATGGCTCACAGAGTCGATTCACCCTCACCCCCACAACTTTGGGCAAGGCCAGATAATGTAGTCTTGCCCCTTGTTAGGCAAAGTCAGGGAAATGCCCTGAAGCTCTGGAGTTTCCCGGCGCTTTCATTCAGTGTCAACAGTGGGGGTGGTATTGATTTGGAACTGTTACTGTTCACATGGCAATCCTGCATTTTCACAAGCAGTGTAGTCCAGGAATAGGGGATGGCACTTACTCTTGATATCTTGTCGCTGTTGTAGTGGCAGCCATGGAGCTGTGGCACAGCTGATTAGTAGCCAATTGCAAGAAATAACTACTGACCAAGAGGTCATGAGTTCGAAGCCCCCGACCATTAAATAGCCCAGCTTGATGTTTACCTAAGCAGCCCGAAAGACAGTTGCATCTGTCAACTAGGAAATTAAGGTACGCTTTATGTGGGAGGCTAATTTAACTAATTTAGAACACTATAAAACTGCCAGCAGCATGGTAAAAGGAATGTGGAAGTACAGTACTCGGTGTCACTAGTGGACGGTAAAGCAACAGCTTCCCCTGTGGCTGGAATCGAGCATACCCTCATGAAACTGGAAATGTTAAATTGCCTTTTTGTTGTTTGTCTGATAGCATTGAATGTTTGCCATATATATGTGCATTGTAATCCATCCTGAGTCCCCTTCGGGGTGAGAAGGGCGGAATATAAATACTGTAAATAAATAAATAAATAAATTGTGCATCCCCTTTTCTGACACTTGTCAAAGCACCAGTGTGACATGGAGAGAGGAGGCAGAAAATGAGAGAGATGGCCCAGCAAGCTGTCCTTATTGTCATCATCTTGTCATTGTCATAGCAGTTGCCACAGAGCTTAATAGAGTCTGGGTCATCACCCACTGCCTTTGATAACACTTGCAAAAGAACTAGGACAATTTGGAGAGGGAAGGGGAGAAAGGATGGTAAAGGTGGCTGTCCAATGGGGCAAACTGGATGGATTGTGTAGTCTTCTTCCCACAGTTGCATTGAAGCAGTTAGTGTGGTCTCCCTCCCACCACCATAGTGGCATGGAGGTGGCCAGTGCGGAATATTTCAGGGATGACTTGGAGTACTCCACACCAGATCAGCCCCTGGATATTTGGCCATGTGTCCTAAGTTGAAATCTCTTTAATAACAGGTCTTGGGAGTTTGTAAGAGAATTCGGGTAGTCTTACACTTGATTCGGGTCACTACCCAATTCTCTTTTTCTACTAGAGCAGAAACCTACATGCAGCCTTTCCTTGCTACAGAGAAATAACTGCAGAGCTTTTCTCTGTATCTGGAGCCCCTTCCACACAGATGAATAAAATCCCACATATTATGCTTTGAACTGGAATATATGGCAATGTGGACTCAGATAACCCAGTTCAAAGCAGATATTGTGGGATTTTCTGCCTTGATATTCTGGGTCATATGGCTGTGTGGAAAGGCCCCCAGAGGTATCTTCAGGAAGGATCGGATGAGTTGCCCAAAAGATGACCAGATGAGTTGCCTTAAAAGGCTATCCAAGTGCTTATTCTGTCCCTAGAGTTCATTTCTCTATACCTAGCAGCCTCTCCTAATTTTACTATCTTTTCTGTCTTGTGTAGGCATGTAAAAAAGATTTTTAGTTTTAACATTTGTCAGAGGCTTGGCTAATTTAATTTAGCTTTTCCCTGCTTAGTCAGTTAAAAGGCTTGTTTGTGGTTTGCTCGCCTTCTTATTACAGCCCTGTTCTCACTTTGGCATGTCAAATAGTAGTAGTAGTAGTAGTAGTAGTAGTAGTAATGATGATTATGAGGATAATGAACTTTATTTATATCCCACCACCATCTCCCAAAGGGACTTGGGCCGGCTTACAAAGCACTCAAGGTGCAAACACTGAATACAAAAAGTATAAAAACAATAACATAAAACAATAAACAACCAACATAAAACATCACGACTTCAGAATGCCCCCTAGTTAAAATCAATAAAATACATCTTTCAGAAGATGTTGCTAGCAAGACACTGAATGTAATCAGGACTACCAGGGGTGAAGCTACTGGAGGGGAAAGTCAGGAGATCCTGGTAATGTATAAAGCGCTGGAAACAGTTAAGCCATTGGCCTACCTGTTTCCATTGCTCCAAATACCCATTTTTGATGCTGTGATGGAAGGAGCTGCTAAATTCTACTTAAATTTTTTAAAAACCCACCGCAAAATCAGTTTTAACCACAAAGTGCTTGGCCAGAACCTTTGCAACCTTCTGGAAAGTCAAGTCCAGTCGACTGTCATTTGTTTCAGTTACACATGATTTTAGCCTGGATACTACAGGCTGGATCTAGACTGCCATATAATCAAATTTCTGAATCCAGATAATCTGCTTTGAACTGGATTATATGAGCCTACACTGTCTTATAATACAATTCAAAGTATATAATCTGGATGTAGATGCAGCCACAATCATTCTTTTAAACGCTAAGGTATTTTCCGCATAGTGAGTTTTGCTTTACAGACTTCTGTTGTGTTCATTAAATGTTTTACCATATATCTTCTAAGCACCAGATTGTTCATTAGTCTAATTAATTCTCTTAATAACTATTATTTTCTTTTAATTGTGTGCATGTTTGTAAAACTATCTTGGTGGGAGTGCATCTACACTGTGGAATTAATGCTGTTTGACTCGACTTTAACCGCCCTGGGTCAATGCTGTCAAATTCTGGAAATTATAATTTGGTGAGACACCAGCACTCTTTGGCAGAGAAGATTAAAGACTTGGTAAAACTATAACTCCCAAGATGCCATAGAATTGAAGTTAAAGTTGTCTCAAGTTGTATTAATTCTACAGTCTAGGGCAATAGTGTTGAGGTACCCTTTTCAAGGTTCAAAGACTTTATATGTACGTGCACCTCAGTGCGTGATTTTATGTTCATGTTTGTTGAACTGGTTTGGTAGCAAAATAGATGCGGAGCAGTTTACCTAAGACTTAAATTGCTTTAAAGTGCACGTTTTTAAAGGTAAGGCATTCATCATTTCAATCTCCAGTGCTCTGTCAATTCATTATTATGGATAAGCACCCAAATGACAGTCCCAGCAGCACATGCCCATAAAAAGAGGTTTGAAATCTTTGCTTTTCATTTTAAGATAATGCTTTCAGAAGTCCCTACTTCAATTGCTTTTGTGTAGATAAGCATAGAAAAAACATATTTCCTGCTTTGATGGAGGTGGGAGAAGGTGCTATATCAGTGTAATAGCACAGAATGATATGCTCCAGTAGTATTTTGATGAATTACATGATTATAGTTAAAATGAACAATTTCATCATGCTTGAATTAATAATGGTGGTATGCTTTGGCAAGTACTCCTGCCACGTTCTTTAGCTCATCACTTTAGAAGACAGACTTTCTGAGGACCGTTCATCCTTCCTGGAAAACACTGAAATACTTAGGTTGCTTTTTGAAAAAAAGTGTGAAAGAAGGAGAAATGACAGGAGTGTTCCTTTTAAATGAAGAAGAAAGAAAATAAATGAACAAAGCCTTATTATTATTGTTATTATTGTTGTTGTTATTATTGTTATTATTATTATTTGAAACACAACAAGATGAGTCCACAGCAGACACTCTGCTGGCTGTTGTATTGGATCACACATCAGACACTTCCCAAGTGTCTAGGACTGTGTAATGTATCGGCGAATAATGTGTGCAGATCCCAGTAAGGTGGCTTTCTGCAGCTGACAGTTGGTAATTTTGTCAGTGCCGATTGTGTTTAAGAGCAGGCCAATGTCTTCAGACACTGCACCCAGTGTGCCGATCACCACTGGGACCACCTTGACTGGCTTGTGCCAGAGTCTTTGTATTATTATTATTATTATTATTATTATTATTATTATTATTATTATTATTAGTATGACACAGCAAACAATATAGATATGCTGGATTTCGTATCACAAAATCACAAGTCGAACACTTCCCAAGCGTCTAGGACTGTGTGATGTATTTTCGGATGATGCGTGCAGATCCCAGTAGGGTGGCCTTTTGTAGTTGGCAGATTGTAATTCTGTCAATATCTATTGTTTCCAAATGCCGGCTGAGATCTTTTGACATAGCACCCAATGTGCCAATCACTACTGGGACCACCTGCAAACTACAAATCTCAGGGTTCCATAGTGTTGAGGCATGGTAATTAAAGTGGTGCCAAACTCAATTAATTCTACAATGTAGATGCACCCAAGTCTCCATCACTGTCCTATAATGTCAGACTATCTGCCACCTCAACTGAATTATTCTCTGAAGATATATTAAGTATTCCAACAGCCGAGTCGATAGTGATATTTGATGGTGATGTTATGGGGTGATAGGTTTAGATTTTTTAAAAAAATTCTGGCTTTTTCAGTTTCAGGTTTATGCTGATTTAATGCTGTTTCTCAAGGCACTGCATTATCATATTTTATTGTATTTTAATGGATTGTAATATTTTGAATATGCTTTTGTTAGTCTCCATCTGGAGCAGAAAACGAAGAACAGCCGTTTTGTTTTAAGTACATGAAGAACAGATTCAAATGAAATAAATATATTTAATGAAGTATGGTACTACCCTTTTAAAAACTGGTTCTCTTGATTGTCTTGCTATTGGCCTGGATTTGCTGCTGGTTTATTTAATCTTGTATATGTTTTAATTTTTGAAGTCTTATTGGTGAGTGCATTTACATTTTGTAGCTGAAAGAGAGAATACCACTACATTTTTAACAGGGAAAGAAAAAGGGCACATTTAAGCTGACTTGAACTATGGCATGTTCTTGGTAGTATGGGGATACCAAGTCACCTTGTCTGTCTCCTGAGAAATCTGTATAAAGACCAAGTAGCCACAGTAAGAACAGATCACGGAACAACAGACTGGTTCAAGATCGGGAAAGGAGTGCGACAGGGTTGCATACTTTCACCTTCCCTATTCAACTTGTACACAGAACACATCATGCAACATGCGGGGCTTGAGGAATCCAAGGCCGGAGTTAAAATTGCTGAAAGAAACATTAACAACCATAGGTATGCAGATGATACCACTCTGATGGCCGAAAGCGAGGAGGAGCTGAGGAACCTTAGCACCAAGGTGAAAACAGAAAGTGCAAAAGCTGGGTTGCAGTTAAACATCAAGAAAACCAAGATCATGGCAACTACACCTATTGATAACTGGCAAATAGAGAGAGAAAACGTGGAGGCAGTGACAGACTTTATATTTCTAGGCGCGAAGATCACTGCAGAATCAGATGCAGACTGCAGCCAGGAAATCAGAAGACGTTTACTTCTTAGGAGGAGAGCAATGGCCAACCTTGACAAAATAGTGAAGCGCAGAGCCATTACACTGGCAACGAAGGTCCGCATAGTCAAAGCAATGGTATTCCCCATAGTAACCTATGGATGCGAGAGCTGGACCATAAGGAAGGCTGAGCGAAGGAAGATAGACACTTTTGAACTCTGGTGCTGGAGGAAAATCCTGAGAGTGCCTTGGACCGCAAGAAGATCCAACCAGTCCATCCTCCAGGAAATAATGCCCAATGGCTGCTCACTGGAGGGAGGGATATTAGTGGCAAAGCTGAAGTATTTTGGCCACATCATGCGGAGACAGGAAAGCTTGGAAAAGATCACGATGCTGGGGAAAATGGAAGGAAAAAGGAAGAGAAGCCGACCAAGGGCAAGATGGATTAACGGTATCCTTGAAGTGACTGGGTTGACCTTGAAGGAACTGGGGGTGGTGACGGCCGACAGGGAACTCTGGCGTGGACTGGTCCATGAGGTCACAAAGAGACGGAGACGACTAAACGACTGAGCAGCAGCAGCAAGCTGACTTGTCCTAATAATAAATTGTACTGTTTATTACTTACAATACAATCATATTCATATCTAGTTAGAAGCAAGGCCCACTATATTCAGGTGGAGGTCACCTTTAGTGTAGCTGGAACTAAAAGCTTAAACTGCTCTCATACTGCAGTATTTTGAAAATGCATTTATACTGAGGTTTCGATAATATGCTCAAATATTAAAATTTAATTGAATTAAAGACAAATCAATGAATGGTTAATTAAACTGTGTGATGGTCAGAACTTTGAATAATTTTGTCTATTTCCAGAATGCATGGCTCTGTGAGTACATTTTCCTCTTCTTCTAGGTTTACTGGAGGGTAAACATGTGGTCCATTCATTGGGAGGCATGAGGTGTTTCATGAACTGGCACTAATGAGAACACAGAAAATAAGCCCCTCAAGGTGCTCTTCCTACAACAAGGATGGCAGCTGCAAATTGGGCAATGGAACGGTGCTGACTGCTGCTAACCATTGTGATGTTTAAACGCTGGATAATCAGTTTGAGACTTTGAAGTTCTGGAGTTGACAATCACATTTCCCTCAATCCTGCCTCCTTTTCCCCAATGGAAATAAATTTTATTTGAAATAATAATACTCATTCTGTTTTAGAAAATGTGACAATTGTACATTTGCACAATGCTTCAGTACATTTTGAATAGATGTTATAATATACTGGTACTTTGTGATTACTCTGTATTCAGTGGTTTCCAGTTTATTACTAGGAGCCTCCAGTGGTACAGTGGGTTAAACCCTTGTGCCAGCAGGACTGATTTTATTTTATAGCAGCATTTATATTCCGCCCTTCTCACCCCGAAGGGGACTCAGGGCGGATCACATTACACATATAGGCAAACATTCAATGCATTTTAACATAGAACAAAGACAAGACAAACATAGGCTCCGAGCGGGCCTCGAACTCATGACCTCCTGGCCAGAGTGATTCATTGCAGTGATTAATTGCAGCTGCTCTCCAGCCTGCGCCACAGCCCGAGCCCATGACTTGAAGCCGATGACTTGAAGGTTGGGTTGCTGACCTGAAGGTTGCTGGTACGAATCCAACCCGGGGAGAGTGCAGATGAGTTCCCTCTATCAGCTCCAGTTCCATGCGGGGACATGAGAAAAGCCTCCCACAAGATAGTAAAAACATCAAAACATCTGGGCATCCCCTGGGCAACATCCTTGCAGACAGCCAATTCTCTTACACCAGAAGTGACTTTCAGTTTCTCAAGTCGCTCCTGACATGAAAATAAAGTTTATCACTCATGCTACATTCATGCCTTCAGTTTAGAGAGGAGGGAAATCATAGATAAGAACATTAGCTTAGCCATGATGTTTCTTTCTCAGTATTTTCTTTATTTTCTCCATGTCTCCATTGTCCTGCTTTATAGAACAAACATTTTAATAAAGTGTGATGGACCTTGCAGTCACGTGTTGCAGTTTAAAGCTACAATGAATAATTGACATTTTGATCTTTAAAATATATCTGTAGGAAAGCAGGCCATTCATTTAAGCAGAATATCAGTGGTTGCTCAGAAAATTCTTCTAAATGTCATGGTGCACTTTCCAAGTTTGGGATGAGGGTATTGGTGACTGAATTTAATACACATCCATAGCTTATGATTTAAGGCATATATATGATTTGAATCTCCCAACTCTGCAGCAGTTTAGCAATAATCAGAGGATGCACGAGGATGGAATAATGGTTGCTTCTGGCAGGGCTTCAACTCAGAAGAAGTGTAAAATCTCACTCTGCACTCAAGCATCAGTTAATAAGGTTGTAGATGTGCAGACAAATTCATATGTGAATCCATGCGTGTTCAACTGCTGGCTTTGTGGAGTAATTTTTGCCCTTGAACTTGTCTATTTTTAATCATTGACATTTGTTATTCGGTTCATTTTAAAAATTCAGATGCACACACACTGCACTGAGTAACTGTCAACCTAGTAGTTCTACATAAACACAAAACCTTGGAAACCGTGTTCCTTGTAGCATGGATGCCTATTTGTTGGAAGAAATAGAAATCATTGCAGGATAGGAATGAGGAACATTTGACCCTGGTGATTTTGTTACGAATTATAACTCTCTTTATTCTTTCATTGATTGATTGAAACTGTGGTGGTAAAACATATGGAAGGCTGCATATACCATACTTTCTGGTGAAAGGTGTGTTTGTGTGGGGTTACACAGGATAGAACTAATAGGAGTAGTGGAAGTTGTACTAGTTATCAGCATCAAATTTCATAATTTCATATGCTCCCAAGAGCATGATAGAGATCCTTTGTAAGCTGTGCCGTGCGTCTTTTAAAATTTGAAATAGTATGTGTGTATGGGAAGGGGGCAAAGAGATCAATGGCATTAAAGAGTCATTGCTAAAACCCAATTTTCTAAAATATAAACACTAGGAGGAGTTTCAAATTCCACAGATAAGACCAAGTATGTTGAAAAATGCATTATGGTACACCAGTCTGTTCATTCATTTTAAATCAATATATTTTAATCACTACAGTAGAGTCTCACTTATCCAACATTCGCTTATCCAACATTCTGGATTATTCAACGCAATCTGCCTCTGCCTGGATCCACAGATATTTCTCTTGGCATCAAGGACAGAACTTTTTATGCATTTAATTTCCGACAAAGTTGTTACTGTAAGTTCGTTTTATGCAATTCTACCTTTATTTGTAGTCAAATTGTTAGTAGCCAATGTTTTTGTAGTCAATGTTTTCAATACATTGCGATATTTCAGTGCTAAATTCATAAATACAGTAATTACTACATAACATTACAGTGTATTGAACTATTTTTTCTGTCGATTTGTTGTAAAACATGATGTTTTGGTGCTTAATTTGTAAAATCATAATGTAATTTGATGTTTAATAGGCTTTTCCTTTATCCCTCCTTATTATCCAACATTTTCGCTTATCTAACATTCTGCCAGCCCGTTTATGTTGGATAACTGAGACTCTACTGTATATAGTGAAAATCATAAAAAAACAAGTAGGGCACCTGGTGACTTCCGGGACAGTAGAGTAGTGAATTTTCTCTGAATTTTAATCTAAAGGGGTTATCCAGTGTACTAAAGTTTAGGTTAAACCTAGGGCAGATTCATTGAGTTCATGGAGTTGCCACTGAGTTTGTGTCCAGTAAAATGTGTATCTTACCAATTCAACCTTACTTTACTGACAATGGACACACTACACAAATGTTCATCATAACCTGGAATTATCTTGAATTTATAGGAAAATCCCTCTTCTGCAGGAAGTAGCTGATGGACTAGTAATAGCTGATAGATCCACCATTGAACAAATAGTGAAACAATTCTGCTTTTTTACTGCTTGTCTTTCTATTGCTGTTCTGAGGTGAACAAGAATTCTGCCAGTGCTAGACCACAACTTGAAGCAGTTGAAGGAGACATAGTAAAATTCAGGATAGGTTTACTGTTCCCATGGTTGCAGAGGCATAAACATTCCTAGAAGTTGCTTTGCATGTCTGCTACTTGGAGCAACTCTGGAGAGGACTCGATGACCCTTTTGTTCTCTTCTAACTCAAAAGATTTATGATTCTAACACTTACAACTGTGGCCTAATGAAGGTGAAACTAATCTGCTTGTACCATAGTGGGAGGGATGAAATGGCAACACATCATTGAATCATAGAGTTGGAAGAGACCTCGTGGGCCATCCAGTCCAACCCCCTGCCGAGAAGCAGGAAAATCGCATTCTAAGCACCCCCAACAGATGGCCATCTAGGCTCTGCTTAAAAGCCTCTAAAGAAGGAGCCTCCACCATACCTCTCTCAGGTTTTATTTATTTATTTATTTATTTATTATTTACAGTATTTCTATCCCACATTTCTCCACCCCGTTATGGTTTTTGCTGCTGGTCTTTAAAACTATGATACTGTTGTGACTGCGCCTTCGGGGATTATGGTTGATGGTGATGGAATTCGAAGAGGAAGAAAAAAACCCTCGTGATGAGGGTTCACTGGAGGAGTTGCGCAGGAAGCGACTTAGAGAGCTATATGGGGGATCTTCTGAGGAAGATTCAGATGGGGAGATGGATGCTGAGGAACAGGTGGTGGCTGGGGAAGCGGGCACTGAATGGGCACAGCCACTGGAGATGTCTGGGGATTTGGGGTCTATGGATACTACTGAACCTGGGGTTTCTGCAGGAGCTGATCCCAATTGGGATGCTTGGAGAAGGGAGGATGGTTCTTTAAGTGTTCATGGGGCTAAGTGTGGGCAGGATGATTGGGACTCCGACGAATTGCTAGGTACTCCAGATCCATGAGCTCTAGCTGTGTGGAGTTCAGACTCTGAGTAGATTTGGGACACCTGGTGTTTGGGTGTGAGTGTTTGGTCACCCAGGAGGAAGGGGAATAAAATGGAAATGTTTGGCCACTGCACTTTGCGTGTGGCAAGGTGTTGCTGAGGCGCCATTGGGATCTCTGTGTTTCCGTGAAGACTGGACTTGGACTGTGATTTGGATGTAAGTTATCTGGGACTGCTCTGCAGCCGTGGGATGAAACTGTGTGGGTTTCCCTGGACTGCATTCTGATTACTATTTCTAGCTGCTGATATCATCTGGCTTGGCTCTCGCTGTGTCTTATCGTGGACCTGGTTTGGATGACTGCACCCTCTTCGGACTTTGGATTGAATTTGACCTGGCTTCTGTCTACGCCCTCTGACTGACAACTACTCCCGGCTTCTGACTACTGGTTTGCCTTTCGGAATTTGCTGCTGCCTCCTGACCTGACCTTGGATTATTCTGACGACGGCTATTCATCATCCCTTTGAAGCTCTCAGCTTTATCTGCACCGTGGAAGCAGTTTTACTGCTTTTCTAGTTTGTTTGTTTTCTAGCCAGTTTGCTGATTTTCTTTTGGGAACTGTCCCTTTAAATCCGCAGAGCCGGCTGTCTGTTTTCAGAAACGGTTTGAAGCCAAGAGAGGCTTTTGCACTTTCAGTTATACTCTGCAGTTTCTGGAAGGTTTCTAGCCTTCGTTTATTTTGCATATTTTCTAGCAGTCAACTCTATTTGTTCTCCAAAGCTGAATTGAAGCGTCGTTTAGTTTTTTATTGAATGCCAGCATGGGAAAATAGCGTGGCTTGTTTTTGAGTTATTATTGTCCAAACTACTCTTGAAACACTGATAAGTGAAGTGTTTCAAGGATATTTTCTGTGTTTATGTTATTTTTGGCTTATTTTCGGAATAAACTCTGTTTTGTTGTTAACTGGCGTCTGACTCTTGACAGATAATGTAGGTTTTGTGACCATTCAGCCAAATATTTCTTGCTGCTCTAAATATTACCCTTCTAGACTGTTATGGAAAAGCCTTTCACACCTGCTACTACCAGATGCTAGAAATGCTCTGGGCTGAATCTGAGATCCTTTGAGTGCAAAGCGCTTTCTCGACCATTAAACTATTTACTCCTTCTTTTGTCAACATCAGGGTTATTATTGATATCTTCTGAACTAGCATGAGTTAATTTCACAAATATCTGAATTAATTCTGAACTTGCTTGTAAAGTGTAAAATGTCCTACTTTAATTATATAAATGCTATTGTGATATTAGTTTAGGGATTAAGACCATTGGTAATGGTTGCAGAGAGTTTTCTTTTGTTAAAAGAGAACAGTTCTATTTATAAATATATAATACTAATAATACAATGGAGCCTCCGGTGGCTCAGTGTGTTAAAGCACTGAGCTGCTGAACTTGCAGACTAAAAGGTCCCAGGTTCAAATCCCGGGAGCGGAGTGAGCACCCGCTGTTAGTTCCAGCTTCTGCCAACCTATCAGTTCAAAAACATGCAAATGTGAGTAGATCAATAGGTACCGCTTCGGCGGGAAGGTAACAACGTTCCATGCAGTCATGCCAGCCACCTGACCTTGGAGGTGTCTACGGACAATGCTGGCTCTTTGGTTTAGAAATGGAGATGAGCACCAACCCCCAGAGTCGGACACGACTAGACTTAATGTCAGGGGAAATCTCTACCTTTATCTTAATAATACAATATAATAATATTAATTATATATTATATATTACATGTAATATTACTAATAAAATTACAATATATAGATATAATACAATATGGTAATTTATTGCCAGTATTGTGCTATGCTAATAATATAATATTGTATGTAAATTTAATTTGTAAGCTGCTGAGTCCTCTTCGGGGTGAGAAGGGCAGAATATAAATTTATTAAATAAATAAATGGTTCTTCTTGGGTCACATAAAAGGATTGTGTGCCCATTGTAGGCCACATGGTGGTGGTATTTGTGCCCATTGCTGAATGGGAAATCAAGATGGTGTTACTATTTCACCTGACCAGGTGCTGAGAATTAAAATATACTCATGATCACTCATGAACAAATAAAGGAGAAAAGACAGTGATAGCCTGCTGGGCAATTACTTAATTTGTTCGTTGATTAATGAATATCCCACCATTATTCTTTCACAAACCAAACTAATGTCTGTGCAAGTTGGGACTTGGAAATTTGAAAAACTGCTTTCTCCCAAATGGACAGCCCATCTTACTCAAGCTGGGAGTTTTAGCAGGAGCCCTTTTGTGTTTCCCACCATGGCAGAGATTAGGCTGTCCATTATATGAGACAGGTCTTTCACTGCTATACCACCTTGTTGTTGTTTTTTTAACCACTCTCCCAAGAGAAGTAATATATATCAAAACAGATATTACTGTGAGTATATCTCCACTGCATTTGGGGAACTTGTTGGGCAGAAACACAATTAGATAACAATATAAGATAGGGCTGGTGCATAAGGTCAAGTATATCATAAACTTACACAATGCTCCTGTCCCTATTTTTTGTTGCAATGATATAATTTAGCCTGGCTGTAAGATACCTTGTTAATACTCCCCTGCCTTTCTTCTTGGCCTCTTATGAATCTGATTCTGAAAATAATACAAGTGCTATTATGTAGCTATCTTGCCATGTCTTTATGAGATGGTACATGAAGCTATCAATAAGAGCAAATTAAATATGATTCCTATTAGATCAATATAATTCCATTTATGCATCTGATATAGCTATACAAACCACTTACCATTATGACTTATTTGGGAGTAGATCTTTTTTCATTTATTTTTAAATGTTCTATTGTTACTATTGTGGCTGCAACTAGATATTTGGAACCATATGTTCCAAATATTTTTTTATGTTAGCTTATGATAAATTTAGTACACATTTTTCTCCTCTTCCTTTTTTACTTGAAAATGAGAATGCATCTACACATTAGAATTAATGTAGTTTTGTACTTTAGTGAAATACTAGCAGTCTATGGCAGATAAAGCTAAAGTCATTGTAAGGCAGACTCCCAGGATTCCATAGCATTGAGCTATGGCAGGTGAAGCAGTGTCAACCTGTATTAATTCTACACTACAGGTGCACCCCAAGTTGCTACTCTCATTGATAACCTCATCAGATGTGCTCCTTTCCCTGTTGTATGCTGGTTCCTCTCCCCTTTTCTGACAGAGCTTATTACATGATGTACAAGTAGTTTCTGCCAGATTCTGACAGGTACTCCACACCTCTGCCAGAACCTAACGGATTTGCCATAATGCATTGCAAATCCATAGACTTTTGTGATGAGGTCCTGAGACTTCTTCTGAGCAGACACACAAAAACTGCAGATAATATGAAGTGGACTATAGCTTTTGGGAGGTGATCAAAGCTGTCAATATATAATTTATCCTTGTGAAAATCTTATTTGGAGCACTGTGGATGCTATATCTAAAATAAAGAAGAAACTTAATTTTTCTATGTTGCGGCAATATCATTTTATTGGCTATCAGGGACCATTTTGATCATAATTTGTTTAGAAACTTGTCTGAGTTTAATTTTTTTTTTTTTTGCAGCTCAGAAAAACAGAAATCAAAGAATTTTTTAAAAGCCAAACAATGATATTGGTACAGTCATGCGCTGAACTTTTTCAAACAGTTCATGTTACCTGTATCGAAAGCTAGTAACTAACATCCCTAGCGAAATCAGATCGGCCCCCTCCCTCCTGACCTTCAGGAAAAAACTGAAGATGTGGATGTGGGACCAAGCATTTGGATAAAAATCTTCAGTGCAATAATGCAAATATGGAATGATGCAAATGATAACGGGAGCAACCTTGGTCTATGATACTGTATGGCATGATCATAAAATTCATTTTAATGTTTGATTGTTTTTAGTGATTGATTTTAAATGTATTGAGTTTGTTGCTGTTGTATATTTGTGAGGCATCAAATTGTTGCCGATTCATAAGTGAGCCGCTCTGAGTCTCCTTTGGGGTGAGAAGGATGGGGCACAAATATGGCAAATAAATAATTAAATAAACATGGTTATATCTGAAACTGTGGCTAATAGTGAACCCAATTGAAATGAAGAACCTTTGACCCAAGAATCTTATAGCGTCACACGGGAGCAGGCATGTAGCCGGGGGGGGGGGGGGCTTGAGGGGCTTCAGCCCCCCCCCAAATTCTCTGGGTGGTCCGCGAAAAGGCCTTACATTTATTATTTAAACTGTTATGTTTATTCATATCATGATCTGAGCACCATGCTCAATATATCCCATATGCATTTGGGTATTGGGATACGATACAAAAGGTTTGCTAGGGTAGATCCTCTCTCACCCAGACTCAGCCCTCCCACAAACAAAATCCCAGCCCCCCCCCCCCCCCCCAAATCAAAATCCTGGTTATGGGTCTGCACTGGAGGATCAGGAAATGTTGACATATTTTGTTGGACGTGGATAATTGAAACCACAGATATCAGTCATGTGGATACTGAAATTGTACTATAGTGTTTTAGTAGTACAAATTATTTAACTGTGTTTTAACATCTTTTTTCCTGTGACTCTTGTATATTATTTTGAGTCCTAGTTTTGGGGAAAAGGTATGATAAATATCGAATTAAGTAACTAAACAAATGATTGAATGAACTTAAATATCTGATTTTTTGAACAACCATTTTGCATGTACTACTGCAAAATTATTTTATAATAGACTTTTTATGCCATAATTGTATCCTCTTGATGAATGCTAATTTTGCGAGTATCAGATACAAAGCCAGGTTGAGATACATACAGATTACTTCCATTAAAGGTGACAGCCTTGATGCCTCCTGAACTATGCATCTGGAACCACAGTCTGAGATGATCAGAAATGTATTGATGAGCTTGAATGAAGAATCTGATAGGGGATGTGCTTCTTACTTTTTCCCTGTTCCCCATGTCTTGAAGCATGCTCTCTCCGTTTCCATCTCAAATGCACCAGTAAAGTTTTAGAATCATACAGAGTGGACATGGTGAGCGTGCACCACAATGTTTTCAAACTCTAGTAGTAATTTAGATATTGGAATAACAGGTAGTATTGCTGAGAAGATTTTGTGGGTATGTGTAAAAAAAAAGTCCTAGCGAAATCTTCCCATGAGTATGCTAGAAGGACCAGAGAAATAATGTATACAGACTATTTTTCGAAGTGCAAAGTATTATTAAATCAAACCAACCCGCCTTCTTGAGTTTTACCCTTCACTAATAATTAACCTGTAAATGCTGCAAGTGCTGCTAATTAGGTCTTAAAAAGAATCGTTTTTCAAATAAATGTGAACTCTGTGGAACATTAGGAGTCTTTTCCGACAGGAAATGCATGCCGTTTAAGACAGGATGGGGTGGTAGAGTCAGGGTAAGTATCAGTGCTAACTCACTCTCAGCTCAAGCCTTTTCAAGTCCCATTGCTCATTACTTTGAATGTGTTGTATTTGATCGGGCGACAAGATGTATTACAAAGAAGGAATTTTACAGATGGAAAGGAGTATGTATGTAAAATGGCTTAATTTGTTCCTCCTCCCTCTCTTCCTCTGCACTCCTGCTATACTGGCCAACCTTCGATAATGGAATTATTTTATGCCTTCTGCACTATCATCAGGTTGTGGATGAGTGCACAAAGGCCACTGGCAAGAAAAATAAGATGGCTGTAAAAATGCAAAGGAAAAAAAATGGGAAGAAGGGGGAAAATGAAAAAGGTACAACCAATAACTCGCCTTTAAATTTAAAAGGGAACTAAATGAGGAACTTCTGGACAATTTATCTTGCTGTTTACAGATAACAAGTCACTTTGTTTTTATGTGCTCAGTCTAGTATTCCATAATTTATTTGAAAGAAGATGAGAAATAATGTAGATAAATGATGAAGTGTCAGGGTCTGACGCTCTTAAATGAAGCTATTATGGTCAAAGAGAAAACGTAAAACCTGCGGCTCATTATGAGAGTGTTCTACTTGTCAGTTAAGTGAAAAGGCCTGGAATGATTTCCAGTTTATTTGTCATTGCAGTTATTAAAGCTGTCTTTTTGGTGCCATGAAAATGAATTGAAGACTTTATTCCAAGTAAATTTGTACTAAAGCTTTCAGATGTATCTTATGTGAGCTCATTGAGGCAAGAAAACAGCTTAAAAGCTGAAATATTACAAGAAGGCAACTATTGAAGTCTTGAGATGTACATTTTTTTTACAAAGTTGCACAAGTAAATGAAGAATTGTATCTCCAGGGAAATACTAAACCTTAGGTTGTTGAGTTTTTTTCCAAAACATAGCATAGGTTTGCTTTGATGAAAAAGAAATAGGCCTTTGCTAATTGCGCCAACATCTTTTTCTCCTGTAAAGATTTGCATATGGTGTTCAGAGCAAAGTTATCTTACCCAGTTGAGATAACTTTATTAGCTACACCAGAAAGCCCCTCAAAAAGTTTAATAGTACAATGCTATGTGGCATATTGAGTTTAATTGGATTTGTTTTCAAAAAAAATATGTATAGGATTGTAGTTTAAAGATGCGTAATGTGGCTTCAATAATTAAACATTATTAATCATGATTGGAACCTCAATCCATGGCTGACATTGGATGAGAGACTTCCTACTGGGCACACAACATGGAAGGCGCTGAACAGACTGCTCTCTGGCACCACGAGATGCAGAGCTAATCTTAAGAAATGGGACTACAAAGTGGAGTCCACGACATGCAAATGTGGAGAAAAGCTAACCACAGACCACTTACAACAATGCTGTCTGGGCCCTGCCACATGCACAATGGAGGACCTTCTCACAGCAACACCCAAGGCACTCCAAGTGGTCAGCTTCTGGTCAAAGTAAATCTAATATAATGTCAAGGTTTTAACTTTGTGTGTGTTTTTAAATACATTATAACTGTAGCCTCAATTCGCTTCTGACACGATAAATAAATAAATCAAGATGACAATACAGTCAATGGATTCCAGGTTAGTTGGGCCATGAATCTATTCCAGGTTACAGCCCAAACTTTAAAGGAGTTGCTCAATGTGTTAAAACATATGTATCAAATGCAAGACCCATGGGTTGAATGTGGCCTGCAACATCATTTCATGTCACCTAAGAGGCTTTCAGGGCTAGGGCAATATAGTTATATTATGCAGTCTTACAATTACAAATGGTCCTTTGAAGGCAACCATAAAGCTCATGTGGCCTCGGTGAAAATCAGTTTGACACCCCTGTTGGAGATAATGCTCTGTACCTGACATAATTCCTTTAAAGTTCAAGTTAGAACCTGAGTGGATTCATCACTCCATTGACATAGAAGTTACCACATGCCAGGGATATAATACCATTTGCAGGGGGGGGGGGGGACTTTCGCCAATGACAGATAGATGTTGTCACACCAAGTTATAATCACAGCTTTTTGTCTATCACTTACTTCTCTTTATATTTTGATTAAGATTCTGTTGTAATGCAGAGAGACAATGATAATATTGGAAAAATAACATAATTGTGTGTAAGTTTCATATTTTGTGTTCCCACTGCACAGTCCCAAAATCTAATATCAGTACTGAAAAAGTCACTGGTGTTGACGATGACTTGCCTTTTATGGAACTTTCTCCTAAGAAAGCAGGTGGATGGTTGTGTTTTAAGACTCCAGTGCTATGAATATAGGGCACACATGTCAAACACAAGGCCTGCTGGCCAAATCCGACCTGCCATGTCAACTTATGTGGCTGTGGGGCTTTCAATGCCAGGCCAACATAGTTACATTTTTACAGTTTTACAATTAAAATATGGCCCTTTGAAGACAATCATAAAGCTGGTGTAGCCCTTTGGTGAAAATGAGTTTGACATACCTGATATATGGGATTGCATCTTTTTGTTAATAACAATAAAGACAAAGTGTTGCTCTGCCTCAAATGATACATTGAACTAAACGATGGCATTTGTTATTGATATTACTGTTATTTTTAATTAATAAATTAATCTCTTAACTTTTCTCTTTGCACAGGCACTAAGATGGCTTTGGTCAGACATATTTGCATCTCTTATGCATCCTGACATGTTTTGTTGTTGTTGTTGTTTATTTGTTCAGTCACTTCCAACTCTTGGTGACCTCATGGACCAGACCACACCAGAGCTCCCTGTCTGCCTCCAGCTCCTTCAAGGTCAAGCCAGTCACTTCAAGGATACCATTCATCCATCTTGCTCTTGGTCGGCCCCTCTTCCTTCTCCTTCCATTTTCCCCAGCATCATTATCTTCTTCAGGCTTTCCTGTCTTCCCATGACATGGCCAAAGTACTTCATCTTTGTCCCTAATATCCTTCCCTCCAGTGAGCAGCCGGGCATTATTTCCTGGAATATGGACTGTTTGGATCTTCTTCCAGTCCAAGGCACTCTCAGAATTTTCCTCCAACACTACAGTTCAAAAGCATCTATCTTCCTTCTCTCAGCCTTCCTTATGGTCCAGCTCTCACATCCATAGGTTACTACGGGCAATACCATTGCTTTAACTATGCCCACTAGGGAAATGTTGTTGTTTATTTGTTCAGTTGCTTCCGACTCTTCGTGACCTCATGGACCAACCCATGCCAAAGCTTCCTGTTGGCTGTCACTGCCCCCAGTTCCTTCAAGGTCAAGCCAGTCCCTTCAAGGATACCATCCATCCATCTTATCCTTGGTCGGCCTCTCTTCCTTTTTCCTTCCATTTCCCCCAGCATCATGATCTTTTCCAAGCATTCCTGTCTTCTCAGGGAGATGAAGAAATTCAAATTTCTACTGGACTCAGCCTTCTCCTGTTGGCAAGATAAAGAAATCCAACTTCCTTTGGTTCAGAGTTTGGTTAGGGGGGACAAAGCTTTCTCCACCAGGTTAGTTTAGCCCTTCCCTTTATCTCTTTGTATTTCTTTTGCCACACAGCCATGCATGGTCTCTCCAACAACTGCTATGATAAATCAGAGCGCAGGTCTGAGTAAGGGACTGTCCAATAAGAAATTACAGCCTTTTTATTTTTTAAATTGAAAACGATGGAAGTACTAAATGGAATGCTTGAACTCCAAGCTTTAGCAATCTTACAGCAGCATAGTTGACATTTTATTGCAGATAATACAAATGTTATGACATGTCCTCAGGGTCAGGTTAAAAACAAAAAAGAGCTCCCCATCCTCATCAGAAATAATCTGTCAGTTTTGTCATCAGATATTATAGCTGCCCTTGCGAGCTGTGTCACAGTTAAGGGTTTATCAGCCTCTACCCTTATTTTCAGGGGTTTAGAACTGTAATAAAAAAATCCCTCTGGGCTAAAACTTGGCATTCATGGCCCCAAAGGATTTTTTAATTAAAGAGAGGAAAAGAGAGAGAAGAAATCAGTGAAGGCTTTCTTGAGTGATAAGAGCACACACAACACACAGAGAGAAAAACCCTATTCTGCATTTAAAAAAATACTTTAAAATCTTTTACACTGCTAGAATTGGGAATATTTAAGCACCCAGCTATCTGTACATAAGAGTCTATTAAAAAGTAGCAACCATGAAGGGGTTAGGTGCCTGTTAGACAAGTGCTTTGTACTCATCCTAAGCATAAGTGTTGAGCCTTTGATGAGACGTGTAATTAGCAACACATTTCAAAAGCTCTTGGTCTCCCCTTCAGAAGAAACTAGCCATGAGGGAATTAAAATGTCTGAGGCACAAATCGTATGCTCAGGACACAGGATTCTGTTCTTCCTCACGTTTCTTGTGACATCCCCATAGGAACTGGACTAAAACTTATTTTATCTGTATGAGTGTTTAGACTAGTGGTTCCAGCCTGGGGTCCCCAGATGTTTTTGGCTTACAACTCCCAGAAATCCCAGCCAGTTTAGGATTTCTGGGAGTTGAAGGCCAAAAACATCTGGGGACCCCAAGTTGAGAACCACTGGTTTAGACTATGAGACAAATAGTTTTCTCCACTTGGCTGATACAGTACAACCACTTTGTCCATTGGACCGGTATCTGTGGTTTCAGTTATCCTTATCTAAAAAAAAAATTCTTTGAAAGCATTTTCTATGTCCTCTAACATGATTCTATGGGACTTCCATGGGATTCCATGTTTTCAAGGGAAGTTAACATGGAATCAAGACTGGTGGATCTATAAATGCTAGAAAGGTGTTTTCTAGGTCCCCAAGTGTAATTCTATGCTATATGTTTGATGGAAGTTGACTATGGAGTTTGGATGGAGGACTTAGACATGCTAAAAGGTATTCTCTCTAGGTATTTTCTAAGTCCTTGAGCATGGTTCTATGGTATGTGTGCAACAAAAGTCATTCATTTCAGTAGGATTTACTGTCATCCACAGTTATGACTTTCCCTAGTATGCCAAGGAATATATATCCCCATAGACATGCAGGCGGTACTGAACTGTCATAATATCACATTATGTGCAGTTTATATTATTATTATTAATTCATTTTTCTCCTGCTTTTCTCCTGTTTTTTGTTAAAAAACAGAAATTACATAAAGTGCACATTCAAAAAAACATCAAAACATCATATGTATCTATAAATATACACATAATAAAAGTGAAAAATGTGTATGTGTGTATGTGGAGGAGGTGTCCACTTACACAAACAGCCTCCTCTCTCCACAAACAGCTCTAGTTTTCACTGAGCAGGAGACACCAATGGCCCTTCCTCCACTAACATTCAGGTTATAATGAGCGCCATGAACATGTAGCCTAAACCCTGCCAGTGTCCTCCACTACACCTTTCTGCCCCCCACCCAAGTGAAGACTTTCATGCGGAGACAACTTCATCTTAGATATTCCTCCAGAATGGACATCACAGGGTTCCTTAATTTGCATGATCCCACCCACTGCCTTTACCTTAACCCTTTCCTACCTTTTCCTATGGCACACAGTTAACCGAGGAATTGATCAGTAACAGAACAAGAGATTTGGGGAGAATTCACAAGGACCTACATCCAGAGAGCACTGTGAACTCAACCAATGATGGATCTGGACCAAACCTGCCACGGATAATGGGACTTGCAGTACCTTCACTGATATTGTGACCCTCACCGACAATAGACCGGGCCCAAACTTGGCACAGAGAAGCCCCATGACCAACTCAACATGCTGCAGGGGTTTAGGGCAATGGACCTTGGTTTCGGGAGTTGTAGTTCACCTGCATCCAGAAAGCACTGAAGCCAACTGACGTAAGATCCTGAGAGAACTTGGCACACAGACCCAACATAGTCAACTATGCATACAGGCCTGGTTTGGGGGTGATCGACCTTGGATCTGGGAGTTGTAGTTCACCCTTATACAGAGAGTCCTGAACCCAGCCAACGACAGATCTGGACGACACCTGGCACACACACCCAACATGGCCAACTATGAATACTGGCAGGGTTTGGGGGGTAATTGCCCTGGGAATCTGGGAGTTGTAGTTCACCCTTATCCAGAAAATTCCACTGAACCAAGCCAATGACGGATCTGGACCAAACTTCAGTGACATTACCTAACATCCCAAAACAAACTATGTCTTCTTCTAATAACCTGGGCACTGCCAGGTCCCCAAGCTGACATGTATATGTATATCAGTAACAATTTGCAATAGATTTTCACTATCCAGTTCTGTGAGGAAATACTTTGGGCTCTGGTTAGCATTTGTAGTAAATCTTTGTACCATTTGCTCTAGGAATACACCAAATGGCATGGTCACTATGGTCCCATCTACACTGTTATTTAATGAAGTTTGAACTGCATTATAATGGTTAGTGTAGACTCATATAATGCAGATTCAACTACATTGAACTGGATTATATGAATCTACCCTGCTATATAATCCAGTTCAGTGCAGTTACTTTTCATTCTGAAATTGCATTATATGGCTGTGTAAATGGGGCCGACACTAGCTGAATGGTTCTGGAAGCTGTAAACCAAAACATAGACATAAATTTTATAGTCAAAAAATGGAAGCCCAGATGCAGTTAGCAGTGCTTTTGGAGAAACTAGAGATGTCCAAAGTCATTCTGTGGAAAATTATGATCCAATGTCTTTATGGCTTTATTTCATTATGGTAGAGAGAGAATAAGATTCAAAACTGTCTCCAAGCCTTTATGAAATTTCACTTGAGCAATGCAAATGGCAGGGGTTAGCACTGCCCCTATAGTAAACCTTCTAATAGCAAAGTTGAAGAACGAATAACTATAATGGGCCACCCACAAAAAAGGGAGGTATCACCATGCTTAGAAAGTCAATAGATTTTTGAAGTCACAACAGAAATCTTATGTAAGGTAGAGGAATATGTTCAGTTACCATAAGATGTTGGATGTTGGAAAGACAAATGGTAGAGTGGGGTAGGTATTGTTGGCTGTAGATGTGTAGTGTACATGTGTGCACATGCCCAGCTAGCTCTACTCATATCACTGCATTTTTATATTCAGCTGCTGTCAAAATCACCGTCTGAGGGATGATATCAAAATGACTGTCCATGAATTTTCTTGTGCAGGGTTTCAGTAGAAATTTATCTTTTAAAATAAAAATATCCCTGTAGTTGGTTATAACCACAAAAACCTTTTTCATAAGCCCATCTTATATTTACCAATTTTTACAAAGCTAAAAAAACCCACTCCTGTGTTTTTTAATTAGTGATATATAGGAGTTATGATTTATGAGTAACAAAAACATTACTATACATCTTGTATGGGTTGAGGTTCATGGGGGTGATGCCACGAGTTACTACACAGGGTGACACAAACCCTAGTGACACTACTGCTTGCATGTATTTAGGAATTGTACTCTCCTGACACTACAAAAGTGACATCCATGACCATGGTTGGTTATTGAGTATGTTGCAATGATCATGCCAGAAACCAGAATGTTTGCATCTGCCCTTGTGGTGGAGGAAAAGTGAAACAGACTGGTTTACTCATGCAAACAAAATCAGAGCACAATAACATCAGAATTGGGAACACCATTTTGGCATCAAACACACAGCATTTGGATCTCAAATGTTGGGTGGTTTCTTTTTCACTCCCAGCCATGACCCGCTGTTTGTAAAGCAGAAATAGTCGCAATGAAATCTATAGGAGCTCAGTGTGTAGTTCCATATAGTAACAGTTTCATCCATTTCATTTGAGGAAAAATTTCATTGACAGTCGACTCTATATTTCAAGTGAATCTACAGTTATGGGGTCCACAGGGAGGAGCTGCAAGCTAATATGAAATAAATACCGGAAATCTCTACTGTTTTTTTTTTCTGTTTTGGAAAACAATTTCTCAATCAATACAAATCATATGGTATTAAACAGCTTTCTTGTGATGTCTTTTGACCTGTTTAAATAAAAGATACAGAAGCAGGACAAATGAGACAATATGTAGGAGAAAAATCTCTAAACACTAGAAAGGCTAAATGATTTATTAGTCTTCGGAGGGTCTATGATGTTATATCTCCTATTGCTCATACTAAAATTAGGTTTCCTTGTTAATTTTTACTATAGTCTTACCTTCTGCTTTAAGAATAATATGAAGCACATTTAAAGTCAAAAGGCATAAACAAAGTGATACTTAAAGGGATTAGCAAATAAGCTAAAATCAACAGGCAACAAGCAGCAGGCTTATAGATTAGTTTTGTTAGTAGGTGTCTGTTTAGAATGTGTGTGGGTTGAATGCTGCAGATAAAGGTGTATTAGTTACTTTTGTATATAATAAAATTGTAGATAAAGGTGTTTACTTCATTTCCCTTGGTACTTTTAATTTCATTTTGTGTTATAATATTTTATTACTATTTTTTGGTCTTTGTATATTTGAATAATTATTTTTTTAAAAGAATACTGTGAAGCATATAACTGAAGAGGTCTATTTTTTTCCCTCAGAGATGTATAATTGTGTTAATTGAAAATAATAAAATAAAATAAGTTGCTTTTGAAAGATAGCATCATAGTAATAAGATGTGATGTGATTTGGGTTTCCCATGTGTTCTATAGCTATCCCTCACTTATGTCATACTTTCCCTCCCTGGCAATTCTTCCATGCGTCTATAACAAGATTAGCCTTGCTTTATGTTTCAACGTAATCTTGAATATCAGCCAGGCATTACTTTTCTGGCTTTGTTGTTTTAATACCATGAACTGAAAGATACCATCCTAAATGTTTGTAGTCAGGCTGCACAACTGGCATGAGATTGATGAGGTATGGTCAGAATTTGGATTTGGCATAATTATGATCAGACTTGGTTATAGTTCTTTTCTCCCTGACATATATTTTTTCATATTGTATTGCACTCTCCACTGAACTAGTAAAATTCCTTTGGCTATGTATATGTCTTTCCAAAATTGAAATTGCCACATATTACTGTTGGAAGCTTTATTTTGTACTTAGTGTCTTCTTATCTATGGCTTAGCTACCATAACAAAAGTTATCCATGGCAATGTTTTCTAAAAGAAATCTGATTGATTTTTTTTGCTCCCATAAATAAGAACATTGTCTGATTCTGAAAAAATACAAACCTGACATGTATTAATTTTAATTGAAGTCATACGGTCTTAAATTCGCAACATCACACTCTGTGATAGAGATACAGTAGATTCCACCCATATGTTGCAGAGCTGCAGTCTTTGTACTAATGCTTGAGGATGCATAGAAGTTTTAAAAAGTAAATGTGTTCATGCATTGCTGTTTGATTAGGGGGAATTCGGGAAAACCAAGTGAAATTGCAAATATAATTGTTAGCACACGTTCTTGAAAGAGGGAGAGAAATAAAATGTCTGAAGTCACAAATGAGTTAAAGATAAAAATCACTAACATGTGCTAATTTTTCTGTCCCTCCCCCCTCTCTTGATGATATATCTCTAATTGAGACTACTTACCTAAACTTAAATACAGATACTGCAAGAGAGAGTATTTGTTAAAATGTTAAGCTGACAAGTACAGAGTGTTGGCCATTATTTCTATTTGCGAGTCAGAGGTTTGAGCTATTCATTTTGTACTTCGACACTCAGCCGGGCAATTCCTTAAATTCCCAAAGCTTTTCAGATGGCTTCTCAAGGACAGCTATCATGTCTTAGTTGCTTCAATGACAGATGGGATACAATGTGTCATGTGATGGATAACATTGAAGCCACAGTACTTAATCCTTCTAATACTAATAGCTGCATTATCATAGAGATTTATGAGAATGTCAGCTCCAAGTTCCCAGTTCCATTCATAGGTTTTTTAAAACTTCAGCTGCAAAAAACATGCATCCATCCCATTAATTCTAATTATCATGGTTCATCTTCTCAGCAGTTTTGCACTCCCGGAACCTTTCAGTGCAAATTAACGTACCAAAAAAGTGTATTAATTAATATTTGTAGCTTTTAATTTCTGCAAGAGTGTTGTCTGGAAGCAGCTGGCAGTACGGGGGCTGCTGCTATTGAATCTTTGCCAAACAAGTGCAGATGTAATTTTGTTATCTCTTGCTTAGTCATTTACGCAAATTAATTTGAACAATTAGCCTTTTACTGGTCCTTCATGAATCATGCAAAAGGGATCTGCCAAAAAATTGCCAGTTGACAGAAAAGAATTGGTTAACACTTCAAGTGTGGTGGGCGACAAGGTAACATGGATTTCTGCAGAAATAAATGGTCACTCTGTCCTACAAAGGGCCTTTAAGGTTTCTTTTTGAATTTTGTCCACTGAATTGTATCTATCTGTATTTGTGTTTTAGGCCAGGCCAACAAACTCTGAAGCATCAAGGAAATTTCAACAGGATAAAAAATATTTTTACAAAATTTCCTGGGAGGAATTTTATGGAACAGGCCAGAAAGAAGTGACTTTTGGGAATTTGTTTTACTATGTGAAGCTCCATGAAACTGCATATGACATTACTGTGCACAGAAATGGATGCTGCAGTGAGGTAACCATCATGCATCCAATATCATCAAAATGATCAGCATCACTGCTGCAGATGGATATCAATGGATCACAGGATAATGATGATGTTGATAATGAACAGCAGTAGTCATACTAGAACAGCAGTATGATAGTAAGCTATGATCCTATCTGTTGTCGAAGGCTTTCATGGTCGCAATCACAGGGTTGTTGTGTGTTTTCCGGGCTGTATGGCCATGTTCCAGAAGCATTGTCTCCTGATGTTTCACCCACATCTTTGGCAAGCATCTTCAGAGGTTGTGAGATAGCCTTACTGCTTCCGAGGATGCTTGCCATAAATGTGGGTGAAACTTCAGGAGATAATGCTTCTGAAACATGGCCATACAGCCTGGAAAACACACAACAACCCGGTCATCTTGTCACTTGTTAATTTTAGACCCTTCAGCATTGTGTTAGACACATTCTTCTCAAAAGTAACTTTTGGACTTCAACAAACGATTTCACCAGATTTGCATCTATTTTTCTCATATAGAAGGGCATTGAACAGCACACAGATATCTTGGTTGTGGCATACAGGGAGAATGGTTGTACTAAGTTTGGACATCTAAGAACAGCTATTCATAGCACTAGCTGAGATCATATTCATATAGTAAAAAATTGCACTCAACATCATGCTCATAGAATATAAATCTGCACACCTATAGCTACATGGTAATTGTGCTACACCATCTTTCTGCTGTATATCAATACTGTGCAACATTGTGCATCTGACAAAAGACTTGCTTATTGGCCTACTGTGTGCTGGGGAATGAATAATAATAATAATAATAATAATAATAATTATTATTATTATTATTATTATTATTATTATTACAGTAGAGTCTCACTTATCCAAGGTAAACGGGCTGGCAGAAGCTTGGATAAGTGAATATCTTGGATAATAAGGAGGGATTAAGGAAAAGCCTATTAAACATCAAATTAGGTTATGATTTTACAAATTAAGCACCAAAACATCATGTTATACAACAAATTTGACAGAAAAAGTAGTTTAATGCGCAGTAATGTTATGTTGTAATTACTGTATTTACAAATTTAGCACCAAAATATCACAATATATTGAAAACATTGACTACAAAAATGGCTTGGATTATCCAGAGGCTTGGATAAGCGAGGCTTGGATAAGTGAGACTCTACTGTATTATTATATCCCACTTTTACTTCTTGATTGAAATGCAAAGCAGCTCACAACATTAAAAAAATGCCATTTAAAACCCACAACCTAGAATGATTTATATCTGTATCTGAAATTTCAGTAAATAGTGTAGTGTATTGTAGGCACAGGAAAATAATTATACAATGCCTAAAATGTGAAACTGCATGACTGGAGTTCTGTTGGTTGATCCCAATGAGAGTAGACTCATTAGATTAATCAGTGTACCAGTGACTCATTTCCAAATGATTCAATTGTTCTACTCTCATTAGGACTAACAATAGAATTTGGAGCATGTGAAATGGTTACCCTCCAATAATGCAACCATGAGCTGAATATGCCTGTGAAACCTTCAGGTGACATAGGTATATTATACCAACAAGTTTCTGAACATTTTATATTTTATTACTTTAACAACATGCTTTCTACCAAACTGTGTTGTCCCTTATTAAATATATTTCAATAAATCTCTACAAATTTTCTGAATGTTCGGACAGATGGACGCGCGCACACACACACACACACACTTGATTCTCTTCCCCCATCTACACTTTATGTTTTTGCATGGTGATTGCAATGAACTTTAGATTTTTGGCAGTAAAACTGTAGAATGAATATAGTTCGTACCTAACAAAAATGCACAAGAACACACCATAAATACACAGGCTGCTGTATACTTCTGTCTGGTATTTTTTTTACCGTCACTACATTTTTTTAACTTCCCATTTTGGGATGTGTATGCACACACACACATATCTGATCAAAAGAAAGATTTTTCATATGATACGATGAGAACAATGAAGTTAGTTCTTCCGTAATTTAAAGTATCAGTGGTAAACTAGGCTGGAGCTTGATTAATGGTATATTAAAATCAGAGTCTTTGTGGTGAGTGCTGGATAAGGAGTTTTGGGCAAATTACTTGGTTACTTGGAAGCCTTTAAATTTTAATCATACAGACACTTCAGCATCATTAAGTTCTGAAAAGACAATGGGGCACTGGTAGGAAGTTATGTGAATTGATGTGCTTCTCAATCGCTTCCTCTGGTGATATGGAGAGCAGGGTATGGGCTGCAATTGAGAATCCTCTTGCTCCCCATGACTTTGATTGCTGTTGTTATAATTTAATATAAGACATTTTCGTTATGATCATAGACATGAGCGAGTTGCAAAAAAGAAAAATTAAGGACTTGGATAATGAAAAATTAGGTTAAGTTGCAGCTTAGTGTGCCATGTAATCTAACAGGTAAGGTTTCGAGTATTACTGGCCTTGAAATACAGAAGTAGATTATAGAAGAGGTATCTGTGTATTTGTCTGTACGTGAAAGATTTTATTCTATGAATTAAATCAGTAGTATGCGTGCAAGGTTTGCAAATGTTACCTTTTTGGACTGCAATTCTCAGATTTGCTCAGCCAGTATGACCAATGGAACCTGGAAGATTCTGGTCTTTCAAAAAAAAATTTCAATTACAAACTTAAAATGCTACTTTAACATTATGCGCTACAGTGTTGTTTATGGCAAGAAGCAAAGAAACACATGAAGAATAAGTGCAACATAACAGCACCTAGAATGCAAAAATGAGTTTGATAAAACTTTTATTGGTGATTCAGTCTTTGAATGGTGCTTTAAAAATATATATATTTGCTTGAATACTTTTAAAGTAGGTTCTGTCAAAAGTTATTGATTTATATAAATGAACAGAATTAAAATTGTTATGTTTTGGTCACTTTCAGCAATTTAGTGCAAGAAAATGAAATCTTTTTTTTTTGGTCATACATTTTTAAATGTCATTTTCACACTTTTATACTATAAGAGTGGGGAGAAAGGCCAAGCAAAGTATAATAAGCTGATTATGGATTTTTTTTAGTAAGTTAGGTCTATAAGTCTAATGCTTATTCAAGAATGAAGAAGGAGAGGGTTTATTTTTTTTTTTAAAAAAACAAAACAAAAAAAATCCATTCCCAATGCATTTTGCTTAGGAAAAACAAAAATGCTGCCCTAAGTCCCCTATTGGGTGAGAAGGGCGGGATATAAATATTGTAATAAATAAATAAAAAGGATTGGGTTTTTATTCCATTTGTCTTTCTTGTTGATCTTCTTTCTTCTTATATTGTCCCATCTTTTTCTTGTCTTCTCCTCTGGCCTATACTATTAGTATTTCTTCTAGATATTTTGTCATCTATACATTACATTTTCTATATTCCCTTACTGTCATTAATAATATTTCATTTATATTTCTTAGAGATGATTTTGTTTGTTAATGTTTTAATAATGCCTTTATAAATACTTGTTAGCTTGCTCCATCATCTAGCCTTCTTTTAAATCAGTCTCTCTCACATACACACTCTCTCTTTATATGAAATCTTAGTCAATATTATCAGTGAGCACCCACGGGCATGTTTTTTCAAAAAATGAGTTCTTTGGACTTCACCATTTTCATGGAGCTCAAGCATAGGAAAGGGAAAAACCTTTGGGGCTGAACTTCATTGGCATTTTCTTTTACATCTCGAGACTTGTTGGGAGGTCCAGCTTGAAAAGACAAGCTAGATTGATTACCATGCTTCTGGGATCAGAAGTGACCCTGCTGGAGAGAAGGTATTTCAGCAGAGCTTCTTAGTGCTGAAGAAATTGTGATCTTACCTCCTCTCTAGCAGGATCACCTCTGATCCCAGAATCAAAGTAAATAATCTAACTGTCCCTTAGTTTTGTGTGTCCGTCTCTTTAGTCTGACTGGACTGACAATTCCACAATTCCACTGACAATTCTAAGTGGTGATTCAATCTTAGTTGACTTGTCATTTTTTCTCCTTATGAGATGAGTCTTGAGGTTATTGATTTGTCGTCCCTCTCTCTAGACAATTCACTCTTCTACAAATGATGCTGATGTTGATATCACTTTAGATGTCATTTGACCCTATTTTTCTGTAATCTTTTATGGTCTGATGATAGTCATGAACACTGAATAGAATTTTTATATGTTAAAAAAAACTGATCATATTTTTCATGTCTTTCTAGTCCTTTAAACCTGCTAGAGAATTATTCAAGTATGCATGTATTTTCTCTTTCTTCCCCCCCCCCCCCCCTATGATTTATTCTGTTTTCTTTCTTTTTCTTGGCACTTTCTGCATTTCTGTTCTATACTCATCTTAATTATTTTTTAACTTTTAATATAACTTTTAAAATATTTTAACGAAAATAAAAAAAACAAATATGCATGTATCAAAAAGTAACTTTTAAAGCTCTTTAAATATTTTTAAAAGATATACAGCAGTTGTTTTTTTTCATTTTGTTATACATTTGATTACTTTTTATTAAGGAAGACATGTTGTCAGCAATTGTCAACTTCTATCAGTGAGAACATCTGCTGTCAGCACAGTTCAATGTGACATCCAACATAGCAAAAAACCATGTTGTCCAACCTCTGATGCAAAGCAGTGTTATTTTCCCATCAAAATTCTCACAGCTTGGTCACCACAATTCAGACTGTTGTATCACAACAGGGAATTAAGTGTTTCATGTGACTCAGGTTCTAGGTAAATGAAACAGGCAAGCAAGCATTTGGGCAAACAAGCTTTTTAATGAAGCAGGTAGAAGTAATGAAATGTTGTTACTTAATACTGTAAATTTTACTATGTTATTGCTTTTAGAATTATTCATAATTCACTTTCCTAGTTATCAGACTAGGTGGTTTGCATTCTTCACAGAGAAATAAAAGCAATGATTCATACTTATATAAATATGAACATGCTTCCATAATGAGTGAACAGGGAGAAATAGTTTGATTTATTTTATTGAAGTATCAGAAGTATTTATTGATTGCCTCTCAGCTTTCCAGGGATTCCAGAATAATGCACAACAGATAAAATGTTCTTTAAAATTATATTGAAATTATATTTTAAAAGATTTTCCCAATAGCAGCAGCATTCTTTAAGAACAGATTAAAACAAAAGTAAGCCCTAAATCTAGTTTTACAACTCAAAGATGATGCAGAAGAATGCATTGGTGGCTGTCTACTGCAATCTCTGTGGAGATATCATGATCCTTTTTGGGAAGGAGTTGCACAATCATGATTTTGAAATACAGGGAAAGCATCATCTTACACGGTCATCACCCAAAGCTCTTGGGAGTACTAGGGCACGCAACAGACCATGTGTTGATGTCAATGAATTCTGGGCCATTTTATGATATTCTGTCCCTAAAAGATTGATAACTTTGTTGGTCAAAACCAGCATCTTTAAATGACTTCACAAATTGGAAGCTTCAGTACAAGAATGATGTTTGGTTTCTAAAGTGCATATCAAACAACACAGAGATGGCTGTATTTTGCAGTAGTTTTCACTTCTCTATGCTTTCAAAGAGCAGCTCCATATGGATCAATGTACAGTACTGTATTCAGGAGATAATTAAGGCATGGGCCACTACAACCAACACTACCTTCCCTAGAAAGGAGTAACTTCTGGTAGCTATGTTGAGTCCAAGGGTGTCCCCAAACTGCATATTTGGTTTTTAAACAAAAAGTATGACTATATCCAGAACATATTGAATTCATGAGATATTCATGTTAGCCAGTGCTATTCTGAAAGCCAATTGTTTGAGTTATGTCGTTATGTAGGAACCCCAGTGGTGAAGTGTGTTAAAGCACTGAGCTGCTGAACTTGCAGACTGAAAGGTACCAGGTTCAAATCCCAGGAGCGGAATGAGCGCCCGCTGTTTAGCCCCAGCTCCTGCCAACCTAGCAGTTCGAAAACATGCAAATGTGAGTAGATTAATAGGTACCGCTCTGGTGGAAAGGTAATGGCGCTCCATGCAGTCATGCCAACCACATGACCTTGGAGGTGTCTACGGACAATGCCGGCTCTTCGGCTTAGAAATGGAGATGAGCAACAACCCTCAAAGCCAAACATGACTGGACTTAATGTCAGGGGAAACCTTTACCTTTACCTAGTGCCTTAATACCTGCAGTGCACCTAGAACCAAATATCTCTGTGCAAACCACTACCAATGGATTGGAATTTTTTGATATCTCCTCAGGAGTCTTAAATGTATGAACTCTTCATACACTTAAGTCTCTGAGCTACATAGAAATTAATGGGAGCAAGGGGAGGGAGATCCAATAAAAGTTATGAGAATTGGGGAGGACTTGTGGATAAAGTAGTCATGTATATGTGGGAATTTCCCTTTAATTAATGTTATTCCCTCTATATTTGTGTTTATGCATATACCATTAAAATATGGATTTTTGTCCACATGTTGCTTCATATACTTGTATATGAAGCAACATGTATATATACTTCATATACCCGTGTTTGTCTTGTCTTTGTTCTATGTTAAGGCATTGAATGTTTGCCTTATATGTGTAATGTGATCCACCCTGAGTCCCCTTCGGGGTGAGAAGGGCGGAATATAAATACTGTAAATATGCAATTTGGTGGTGGTGGTGGGGAGAAATTAATCAGAACAGTTTGAGAAGTATCAATGTTTACAACTAATTGACTTTTAGCTTGCTTGCTGATGGGGGAAGTTTAAACTTGGTAAGTACATATGAACATGAAAACTGAAGTTTTTTCCCATCTCTACATATGTCTAATGGTAGTATTAGCATTTTAGAATACCCCCCCCCCTTCAGTTTTTAAATGCTGTGGTTGACTTGGGTAGAGATATTATAGGAAAGCTACTGATACCATTTTTGAAAAATTACGGAAAATATTAGAACCACGCATTTATTGTGTAGCATTTGCACCAGTCATTTACTATTTTTCATATTTTACTCTCTAATTTATCTCTTGGCTGGATTTTGCTATGTACATGAGGATATATGTGTGTGTTTATATATATAGTTTATAAACATCAGCTTTTATTTAGACAGTGGGAGATAAAGATTATTGCATCTCTGGACTGAAATACAGCATTGTCATTATTCATGAATAGCACAAGACAAATGACTAATACAGATTATTCAGGGAGAGTTTATATATTTCTGTAACTCAGTTTTAAGTACTGTATTCTTTTGCATCTCAAGCAAAGGCTATGGAATATTTTTTTCTGCACTTCTTTTTTTCTGGGACTTTGATACACTAAGCAGGGAAGGAGAACAGGGAAGCACTCATGGTACTCAAATATTCTTTCTTATCTTAAAGAAAACACAGTGATGATGAGTATCACTATCACTACCTATGAACAGCACATACTCTTCAACTACTCTGATGTGAAGGGAATGTCCCAAATTGTCTGCCATCCCATTTCTCCACAGGATGCTTTCAGTTTTTCTTTTCTACTCCCACTTTCCCTCTGTGTCCTACTTCAATTAGTATAAAGGGCATTCAAAGAGGAACAGAAAACACAGCAATAAAATCATAATCTGGCCCTTACCAGAAAAGTCAGGCAAAAGCAATGTGCTGCAAATCCTCCTAATCTGTGTCCCTCACCAATAGCTGTTGCCAGCCCAACCATGCTTTGATCATGATGTTTCTTGATGTCTCAATTTGAACTGTGAAATGTTGGAAATGTTTTTCCCTTTTCATTTTTCTTTGAAGGTATGGACGGTCTCAAAGAATAATTATTTTGAGTAATATGGGGAAAGGCAGCTCATATCTATTCCATTCTCAGGTGCAGGTTTCTCTTTCTTTGGGGTGGGGGTGGTGTAGTACACAATATCACAATAGCAATTTTTTCAGCACAGAAAACAGGTTTTTATGCAAAAAATCTATAAAGAATAATTTTGTCACAAAATCTAATAACTTTCAAATGTGAAGTACTGTGGAAGAATATCTGTTCTCTTCTGCAGGAGGAAGAAGAACTACTGTAGTTATTTGTCTTCCATTAAAAGGGGTGTGAGTGTGTGTTCTGTATTTATTTACTTATTTTTCCCCACCTTACTCCTAAATATGTTTACTCAAGATGGCTAACAAATTAAAAATAGTGCAGTGCCCATTTAAAACAATATAAATGTATTAAAATATTTTTAAAAGAAAAAAATTAAACTTCTTGTGTCATTAAACATTATACACAACAATATTAAAATATATTAAAATGGTTTGCAACCCCAGTCACCAGTCAGCTAGTGGGAGATTTTTCTTTGCAACTGATAAGTGAACTGTATCAAAGGCTAGCCAATTGTACTTCTATGTACCCAGTCTGGGGATCTGGCTGATACCTCATCTATACTGACCAGTTAATCTGAGGTCAATCCAGAGCTGAAATGCCTTGGATTTGCCTGAGATGTGACCACACATTTTCCTAACTCATGATCATGATGGATTGGAGTTTATATGGTCCAGCCAGGCTGAGCATATATGGCCCTATTGGACCATCACTTTACTGTTTGTACTACTGTTTCTCATCTTTGATGGTCACAGAGTTCTAGATGAGCTCTTGATTATATGTGCATCTCTGCAGTTGACAGCCCAAGATGTTCACAATGGCCAGGAACTCACATGGAACTTTATGGCTATCTGGAAGTGATGATGGCAGCAATATGGCCCTGATCAATCAACATTTTCTTTTCCCTGTGCTGATGAACTGTCCACACTACATCGAAACCATAGGGTTATACTTACTGGAAGTGGCAGAAGGATTTTCCCCTGGGGTATCCATTGGTATATTTATTTTTCCTATCCATGATGTATTCTTGAAGCATATAGTCTCCTAAATATTTGCACATTTTTGTAAACCTCATTTTTTATGTTCTTTCCATTCCAGGGTGACCGTAGCTTGTGCCACAGCTAACATATATTTAGTCATTTTGGCCCATTCTTTAGTACCACTTTTTCCTTCCAGTTTCAGGATGAAAAATTGTTTCTTGTTCAACCCTCTTTTTTGTTCTAATAATGCCTCCATATCTACCTTTATTTTTCTATAAAATTCTTATGCCTTGGCACAGTCCTACCACATATGGATAAATGTTCTAGTTCCCCAAATTCATGCCAACAAATTTTAGATGTTCTTTTTTTTGTAATATGGGCTATTTGCTGGGGTGGGGGGAGTCCTATATCATTTTGTTAGCATTTTCCATTGTATTTCTTTGATCTTTAAATGTTTAAGTTTTTAATTGCATTTATCCAGAGTTCTAAATCCTTCTGATTACAGTTTATTTCCTATTTCCATACTTCTAACAATGTGGGTTTCAAATTGTATTGTTATCTATTAATTTGTTATATATGAATCATACTGTTTGAATTTAGCTTTGGAAAATAATCTTTATACTACAACCTATTTTCATATTTCTTCTTATTGTCTTGCCTTAATTTCCTGGTTTTGAGGAATGGATAATATAAACGTATAAAGGAATATTTGAGGGCATGGGGAGAAAGTGCTGAAAAAGAAATCAGGAAAGGGCATGTATTTTGGCCCTGTTCATGAAAAAGAATTGACACCTTTTCAGAAAAATTAAAACTCAGAGATTGGTACTGAAGCCAAAGATTTTGTATTAATCTACAGGAAGTGTAAAAATCAATGCAAATGACTTGCATTTTTATATTCAAGTCTTTCAATCAGTATTTTCTGAACATGGCTTCTCATTACAAAAATGATGATAGGGATTAATTACTGCCATGAGTCTAAGGGCTAATGGTACTCTGAACTGTACTTGTCACTATATGACACAGAATATTACTTGTTTTTACATTCTTAGGAATGCAGGGACATGTGGAAATCGTAGCCTGTCAATGAAAGACTAAATGAATTTTAAAATGTAGGGTGATAGGATAACATTCCTTTAAAAAAAAAAAAAAAAAAAGTAAAATATACTATTTTGACTGACTGGCCAAGACTATTTGACAATCATTACTTGATTAAAAGTAGAGAGGATAATGAATTACTAAAAATTCTTCCTGGAGTCTGTTTCTAAAATGTGGATGATTTAGAAGGGCAATCAAAACTTTTAAATGATGGAAGAAATTGTTCAAAAGATTCTGACCAAAGAATCAGCAGTGAAGTTTAAAATGAGCCATTTTACAGAATATGCAAAATTAATATCCACTGGTGAATTAGTCCTTAGGTAAATAAACTAAGACCAAATAAAAATAGCCACATGTGTTCAACCTAGTCATTGTAAAAGAAAACTATTGTAAATTATATAACTTATGAAATACAATGTATGAAACACATGGATAAACGGTTAAGACTCCTATCTAGGGTGCTCAACGTATCTTTTCAAAATGACAAAAGTCTGGACTTGTATGCTTTCCCTGGGCACTGAATGTTATTTCTAGGAATTTCATGCATCAAATCATTATGAAAAAGAAAAGACCAAAAAAGATGGAACACATCATCACTAAGAACCTCAACACACCAGCTTAAGCATCCTAGGATGCTTGCCAGCCAGTTGAGGGACAAGTGGGCATGCAGCCCATCACACAATATCCCTCAACTTCCGATGGAAGCCCCACTTTCAGCCAGTGTGGAAACCTCCTAGGATGCTTCCTTATCAACATGGTCTTGTGGTGGCTTCACTGGAGCAAGCACACTTCTGCTTTGGTTGGCTGACTTGCTGGTGAAATGGCACATTCCCCGCTTCCCCTTTGAGATATGATCCTTAAAGAATGCAGAGCTCTATCTCCATGCCAGGAACTGGATTTTTGGGTCAGGAAAGATGTGTCAAGAGCACCAATATAACTGCTCTGGAATCTTTAGAACTGGCCGGTAGTGTCCAAAAATCCCCTGGGGAAAACAGTAGGTGTCCTAACTTGGCTGAGTCAGTGAGCAAAATGTTTTCTGTAGCATGATTCCTCTGTAATGATATCTCTTTTTATTTATCATGAGTATTCTATCTTCAAAACTATTTGGGCTAGAAATCCTCAAACATTTGTTCTTGAGCAGTTTTTGTGTAAGTGATCTGGAATATATTGAACATAACATATCTGAAGTTATCATATGCCCTGTTTCTCCCTGTTCTTTCTAATGGAACACGGGAAGCCTCCTGTGTTCCCAAGGAAATGTCCTAGCATGCAGCCAGGAGGATACTTCTTCTACAGAGTCCTGCTGGAAATTGCCTTATGTCTTCTGTTGATGTCTAGTGGGCTGTATGGAGGAAGTGTCCTAGCAGCATGCTAGGAAGCTTACCAAACTGTGTGTGATGAAGTTGTAAGACTCAGAGCAATGGGTTCTAATAACAGGAAAGGAGATTCCACTTGAACATTAGAAAGAACTTCCTAACTGTGAGAACTGTTCAGTAGTGGAACTCTCTGCTCCGGAGTGTGGTGGAGGCTCCTTCTTTGGAGGCATTTAAACAGAAGCTGGATGGCCATCTATCAGGAGTACTTTGACTGTGCTATTCCTGCATGGTAGGGGGTTGGACTAGATGGCCCATGTGGTCTCTTCTAACGCTATGATGCTATGATTCTCTAACTAGATCAATATGAAACTTGGTCTGGCCCAGCTTGGCAATTCTCATGTACTTATATTAAAGGAGTTTCACAATAACAAATTCAATCTCGAGGATCAAATATAGACAATCAGCAGCTAAGATTGATGCAAAGTATAACTGGCACCAGAGGATGTGTAATGGTTACTTCAGTCTTTGTATAGATGAGCGCATAAAGCAGAGTCCAGCTTGTACATAGCACAATAGATATTTAAACTAATTATAGAGACTGTATAATAGAATGCTTGAAACTGCTTTGGCAGAGACATGTTTCTCGGGTAATTGATGAGGATTAATGATATCCTAACTGACATTCTTGTAATGGTACTTCTTGTTTCTTTTGTGTGTGTTCACAAAGGATCACAAAATTCTCAGAAAACATAGGTGATAAATTTTCAGCTGTTCGGTAACATAGGTAAAATAAGTACTTTCTTGTGCGGTTGCATTGGCTTGAAAGAGGCTATAACATGTTCATAAAAACACCATGAAACAAAACTATACACATCTGTGTACATAAACCAGTACAATACTACCTAACAGTTATACAATAGTTGCATTTGACTTCACCCTTCCCTCCTCCCACTTCCCTCCTTTCACCCCTGACAAAGTAGTGACTTCACGCCTGTGTGGCTAGAGACATTCATATACAGCTGTGTGCATATTGACTAATATATAGTTATTTGTCCCATCTTACTTACATCTTATATACTGCCTCTCGTAGTTGTTGGACACGTACCTTCAGCGATTAGCTGTATACCATCTCAGACCTAATATTTCTAATTGAATTTTTATTATGTTGTAAATGTGTATTATGTCATGCTTATTTAAGTTGTTATTTTTATAATTTTTATTGAGTTTGTTTTTTTAAACTTTTAATGTGTTATTCTTGGCGTTGAATGTTTGCCACTGTGTTTTATTTTGCTGGAAGCTGCCCTGAGTCCACTCTGGGAGATAGGGCATATTATAAATAATAATAATAATAATAATAATAATAATAATAATAATAATAATAATAATAATAATAATTTTTATTATTATCTGGAGTAGACCCATTGAAATAATTAAAACAATTGTTAAATTGTGAGTATTTAGTGCCACTGAATTAATGCACTGATAGGTCAAGTGGTATGTCATGCAGTTCCAACTTCTTTTCTGCAACCATCTAGTTACTCAACTTATCCTTAACCTCCCAATGTGTGTGTGTGTGTGTGTGTGTGTGTGTGTGTGTGTATGTATGTATGTATGTATGTATTTATATATGTGTGTATATATATATATAGCAATGATGTTGCATGATGCTGCAACCCCCAGACATTTAGAAACATCTATAAATTAGGGATATATACAGAAAATAAAAATGAAAGTCATTTCAGGTCACTGCTGGGTAACATTTTTGGACAATTGGGGTAGCAAAATGTGGAACTACAACCTACTAGTTACATAGAGGCAAAACTGACTATTAGCATAGTTTGCCAGCTCTAATTTAATGGATCTACACTACTTAGGGCTTGTTTTTTAGACTTAGACTGAAGACTACAGGAAACATTATAGCTATAATATTTATTTAACAGGCTAGTTTGGAAATATGAAACCCTCAACATTTCAATGTTTACATACATGACAGAAATCTAATGAATAATAGAAAATGTGGATGCTTGTAATGCTACTAGATCTAAAAAAATATTTTAAATCCCACACACTGCTGCCCATCTTTGAAGATGTGAAGCCAGAAGAAAAAAAATGTATTCTAAAAGACATTGACAGGATTCTTTACAGAGCACTAAAATTGGTTTTGTGAAAATTTTAACATAAAAAATGTCACAACATTTTAAAATATGACATCAAACATGGGATCAGATTACTGTTTTAAATAAAAATGCATATACATGTTTGAACAGTGTTATAAAATTGATTTCACATTCCTTTCAACTATATCTAGCCGTGAAATATAAATGCATCTCTACAGGTCTAAAATAACATGGAAGAAAAGTGGGTAATAAAAGTCCACCCACTGTGTACTGTAGATTCCAAGTCTCATGAGTTGTATCCAACATGGCCAATGCTCAGGGTCACAACTGGACAGCCTCAAATAGTCCCTATGATACAAACTCTTAAATTGCTATCCACCCATTCGGTTTTTCTATTCCATTAAAAATCACATTGAGCTGTGTTTCTCTCCTTGAAGAGAATCTCTTTCCTTGTCTCTAAAAACCCTATCCAACAGCCTATATTTAATGCAATCATTCTTTTTTATTCTTTCTGCACAAGAAAACTTTATTGGCCATTCTGTTTTTCTCCCCGAGATAGTAAAGATATAGTGGGGTCCTATTTTAGACTCTGAAACTTCTCTTTTTAAAATAAGAAGAAGAAAGCTTGTTTCTATACTGATATGTTTTAAAGGCAATACGTCCACAGGAAAAAGAATCTACGAGGGTTTTCAAATTCAATAAGCAAGGTTGGAAAGGAGGCATTCCTCATCCCAGCTTCAGCAGGATCATAGAAGATCCTTAATTTTGCCCTCTATGCTGGAGGTCTTCAAAGTCATCAATCTGTTCACAGCACACTGGCAGCACAAAGTGCTTTTTGAGTAGCTGGATGTACTGTACTCCTGTAACATCCTAGTGTTGTGAGGCTCCTTTGAAAGATAGCTTATGTGAAAAATAATTGAGCTTTCTGTGATTCCTCACTCATACAGGCCTGTGGAAGTACAAACACTGGATTGGAAAAATTGTACTGTGACAAAGTGTTTCAAGTTGCAAAATCATGAATAGAAAAGTTAGACAATGGTAAATTTGAGGTTTTGTAGAAAATCTTGTTTGAGGAAAGAAAAGATATGTAAAAAATGTCATCATTACTTTCTCCTGCTCTGTAAACGGGACTACAGTAAGATACGTTATGCATCCAAAAAAGGATGTGAAGAACATATTCACACTTTATCCCCAAACCTTTATGTAGCCCAAATGCAATACACATTCCAACATGTGGTTATCCATATGGTTTTAGACTTCGGTGGGACACTAGAACTCTCTGCACAGAGAATTATACATACTTCTACTAAACTGTAAATTCCAGAATTTCAGAGGGTGCATCCATGACAGGTTAAGTAAAATGTAAATATATGAGGTTTATATTTTAACAGCAGAAGCAAAAAATAGTACAGGTTGAAATTATGAGCTGTGGCTGTTTTCTCAGTTTGCTTGTGAAATTGATACATATAAATAATATATGCATTCATAGATAGATTGGACTGGATGAAGAAAGAAAAAGTTAGAATATTATTATAAAGCCCTTAACACGAAGGAGAAGTGTCAACTGTCGACACAAAAAAATGAATGATACCAACAACATAAATAATACAAATAGTTACGACAACTTTATAGAGAAGAATGGAAGTCAAGAATCGACAAGGCCCCCGACCCCCCCTACCCTTATTACCCCTTTCCCCCTCACTTTCTACCACCACCCCTCACTTTCTACCACCACCCCATCCTTTCTTCCCCCCCATACTTTCCTAACCCACTAAAGTGGATTTTATTGTTATTTTCAAAATTTAATAAAAATTAAATTTAAAATAATAATAATAATAATAATAATAATAATAATAATAATAATAATAATAATATATGCATTCAATTGTATTTTAAAAAAGAAAACTGGATCACAAAATTTAGAGGACTAGGAATTCCAAATGGATGTGTCCATTCTGTTGGCACATATAGTAAATTTGTATATTAAAGCAGGCAGAACAATATTTCTTCCATTTCTTCCAATTTTTTCTACCTTGGTTCCATTATTATTATTATTATTATTATTATTATTATTATTATTATTATTATTATTTTATTGTATGACACAGCAAACAAGATAGATATGCTGTATTTCATATAATAAAATAATAATAATAATAGAACCAGCTGTTAGGAATTGTGGGAGTTGAAATCCAAAACACCTGAAGGGCCGAAGTTTGCCCAAGCCTACTTTAAAGTGTTCTCCTTTACAAGCCTGCCTGAAAAGAAAAGTTTTAGCCTGCCACCAGAAAAACAGCATGGAGAGGGCCATTCTGGCTTCTCTAAGCAGAGATTTCCAGAGTCTCCCCATAGCTATTCATTTTAAATAAAACATATACATTTCATGTTCCCTTTACCCATAATCTCCCGTTCAACCCTTTTCTTTTCCTGTTATCACTTTCTTGGTTTTTTTAAGCCAGTTTTCCCCTAGTCATTGCAAGATTCGTGTTCTCCTTCCTATCAGCACCTTATAGCATTAGGCCACATGAGCAATTCACATTTTGAATACACTCTAGACTTTCCCAACAGCCCTATGGAGATGATACATAGTTTAGCAACAGAATTCACATTGTGCACTGACTAGCTACCATTTCACTTCCTGGCCTCTCCAGTTAAAAAGGCTAGATAAAAGACAATGTTAACCCTCTGCTGAAGATTTACTGCCAAGCAGAACCAGATAGATTAATGTTCTAATATAGTGTAAGGCTATTTCCAATGGCCCTTTCTCCCAGGTTCCTCCTTTTTATAAACATTTATTGGGAGTCCTTCCCAATCCTTATTCTTTCTAAATAAGTTATGTACTTCCTCTGCTCTTAGTATCTTATTACAAGTAACTTCTTCTGCCCACACAGGAGATGAACTAAATATCTAGACAACTTTGTCCTCTAAGCAGGTGTGGAATATTTGTAAAGGTTCAGTGCCAACACACCACCTCATCAACTTTCATTGCTACAATGCATTTTTTAAAATGATACAGTTGCTTGAATCTCTCATATTAGCTTGAAAAATTCTGGTTGTAAAATGTCTTGCTGAGATTGAAGCCCCTCAAATGCAATTAATAAATCTTGTTGTTGTTGTTGTTGTTGTTGTTGTTGTTGTTGCTGTTTATTCATTCAGTTGCTTCTGACTCTTTGTGACCTCATGGACCAGCCCAAGCCAGAGCTCCCTGTCTGCCATGGCCACCCCCAGCTCCTTCAAGGTCAAGCCAGTTACTTCAAGGACAACATCCATCCATCTTGCCCTTGGTCGGGCCCACTTCCTTTTTCCTTCCATTTTCCCCAGCATTGTTGTCTTCTCCAAGCTTTCCTGTCTTCTCATGATGTGCCCAAAGTACTTCATCTTTGCCTCTAGCATCCTTCCCGCCAGTGAGCAGCCGGGCTTTGTTTCCACTATGGCCTGGTTTGATCTTCTCGCAGTCCAAGACGTTCTCAAAATTTTCCTTCAACACCACAGTTCAAGTGGTTCCCCTGGAAAATGAATCTGGAGCATAGCAGGGAAGCTGGAATGGCATCCACAATAAGTCCAGACATATCCTAAGTGGCTAAATACAACAGAACTCTTTTACAAGATAGTTTCCCAGCTGTACTTTTCTCAGATATATTTCATATGTTTCTACAGTAACCAGGAATAGATCTATAACTGTTTCCCACAGTCAGATGTGTTTATATTCCTCACTCAGTATTTTTCTCAACTATATTCAGTAAATCTGTCAGGGTGTACCTGAATTGTCACATAAATAATTGTGTTTAGGTTGCGCACAGAAATTTCTAATATGCTACTTGCATTTCTTCAGTCACATTTGCCAAGTGTTATCAAGATGAGCCCATTTTTCTTTCAGTTTATTCCTCCCTTTTTTGCATATGCAAAAGATTAAAGAAAGGAATGACACTAGAGCTGGAGGATGCATGATCCATGCTCCTTTGATTATATTGAAACATTAAAATATCATCAGCATGTTAATTTTATCTTTCAAACTGTATGAGATTTCATTTGGCATCTCTATTACATTGGTCTGGAAATAACATTTATTCTGATTCTGAGAATGTCAGAGAAACAGTTGGATTCTGAATCAGAGAAATAATATACTTAGCATTTCACTAACATTTTAAATGTTCTTTGCTTATGAAGAAAAAAATCCTCTGTCAAAAGAGGGCATCATGTCTGGACATTGAGTAGTTAGACCTTGACAGATTCACTAAATGACTTTGAATAGGTTCACTTATATGTTTAGATAATATGTCCAAACATCTGTGCAACTGATTAGAAAAACGGGGGTTGTATGTGTGTGTATTAAATATTTCTGATAAATGTTGTTTAATGAGTATATGATAAAGGAATCTATGTATTCCTCTTACATTGCAGTACTCAGTTGATTGAATTTCCTACCTGTTGTTTTGTGGATATCATCTGTAGGATCAAAGAATATCAATGCTGGACTTGAATTCTCCTCTAAACCACATGGCTATTTGTATTTGCCTTTAAAGCAAGCAAGTATCTGCTGTACTCAGCTTAAGGAAGTATCTTACAAGGTGGCCACTTAAAAAGAAAAGGAAATGTAATTTCTAATAAGAGGATACAAGTTTGCATAAAATTTGCATATGTTAATTTATATGAATATTTGGATAAACATTCAAAAATAATTACTATACTTTAAATGGAATGATATTTTTCTGATGATGGAGAAGACAGTGACCAAGCAGACTTTCTGCCTCTTCACTTTTCTGTCCAGAAGCTGTTTAGGGCCAATTTCAAGGTATGTGTGTTTTCTGGACTGGACAGTTCTCCAAAGCCCTTTGAAGAAAGGTTTGCCTATAGCAGAGCCTGGTAAAGTTACTTTTTTGGACCTCTGTTCCCAGAGTCTCCTTACAAATACAGTCATTAGTAATTTGAAACTGTGATGTACCATATATACTCATGTATAAGTCAACCTCATAAGTTGAGGGCAGGTCTCAGAGCCAAAATTATGGAGTTTTATATGATTCATGGATAGATCTAGGGTCATTCCACACAAAAAAGGAAAGCAGGGTTTTAGGAGGATCACTTCCCATGGCTGCTGCTACTCTTTCTCCACCCAGGCATTTTTAAAAGGTCAGAAGTGGCACCACGACAGAGAGAATAGCAGGGTGGTGGTACTTATATCTAGACTTATATATGAAGATATAGCATAAGTATATTTACCGTTTTGCTATAGATCAGTGGTTCTCAAACTGGGGTCCCCAGATGTTTTTGGCCTACAACTCCCAGAAATCCCAGCCACTGTACCAGCTGTTGGGATTTCTGAGAGTTGAAGGCCAAAAACATCTGGGGATCCCAGGCTGAGAACCACTGCTATAGATGGTGATATATCCAGCTAGGAGAAGCTACTTATAGCCTTGTTCTAAATTGCTCTATAATGATATAAAGCTGTTTTTCAATGGAGACACACCAGTGTGGCTTTTCTCTTAAATAATCTGGCAGAAAGCATGGCACAGAGTTCTTAAACACCAGGAAAATATGCAAATTGGTTCTATAAAGGATAGGTTTAGGAACATAATTTTATTATTTTATCAGATATTTACTGGGAATCTAGAAGCAAGAACAATGACCCATAAAGACCATTTCTATAGTTTTGAAAAACAAATTATTTTTATTTTACAAGTTTGTAAAGACAATTTTGACCTGTTGCAGGCTAATAGAAATGCTAGCAGAGAAGGTAATTTTCATTACATGAATTTTTTTGTCTATTCATCCAGTTTTGTCAGAATTAATGCAGTTTGATACCACTTTAACAACATTGTCTCAATGCTATGAGATTTGTAGTTTCAGAGAAGACTGAAGACATTTTATAACTACAACTTCCATGATTCCATAGCATTGAGCTGTGACAGTTAAAGTAGTGTCAAACTGCATTAATTCTCCAGTGTACACACGTCCTCAGGCACTGTCTTAAACAAATATCCTCCCTATTGGATCTACAATTCTAACTGGATATGCAAGAAAATTAAATGCCAAAACATTTCCAAAGTACTATATCATCATGATCAGAATTTTATTAAAAACATATTTATAGGAAATTCTCTCTAAAAGAGCAAATCTTTGATCTTCAGTGTCAAAGGACATTATTTGATTGGTGTTTATCAGATTCATGAATGACTGTTTTGTTTTCACAAAGAAGAATATTGGTATACATTTTTCCCAATCTAGCCTTCTTTTGGCACGGAACTGGCTATATCCCATGATAATAAATACTGGGCATGTTTGAATAGGCATTCATAAGAAAATGTTTTCCAATGAATTTTATGCCAAGGTTTTGACACAACCATCAGTTATGCCAGATACAAATAATTTACTCTCTGTCAGTTCAAATACACAGTCTTGTTTGGACTGCTTAAATCTATACTGGCACCAAAATACAATAAGCAATATTGCTCAACTGTAGAGCTGAAAACATAGACATATGTGTAAGGTGCCAGCAATTGAAAAATGCATATGAAATTAATTTGGGGAGAAAAAAATCACTAGCAACTTCCTCTACTCACAATTTAATTCAGAAATTTTCAG